>NW_010565508.1:26653-41167 GCF_000687285.1 Phaethon lepturus | reverse complement strand
AGGAATAGCTGTTACTTCATCATGGGCATCAAATCTGAGTAGCTAGATTTGATTGTTTTCATATTTAGTGAATTATTTGGTTCAGTGTTTAGAGTATGGATTGATTTTATTGTCTTGCTGGATTTCAGACTGCCTTTTCTAGATTAGTGTAGGCAGCTGGAATAATTCATTTGACGCATTGGTAATTTAATTTCATATAGAAAGATCTTTTTTCTCTCAATATTCCAGAGGAATAAGTACATTATGTATTTTGTCTTTATCCATACTTTCTATATTGGTTTTTTTTTTAGAGTTATAGTTCATGAGATCAGTACCTAAAAAGGCAAAATAAATATTTCTAGAAGAGTCAGAATCAGAAAAGAAATTACAGTTCAGAGTCATGCAAAAGTAAAACATGGGCTTAATGGAATATGTTTAAGAAGACAGATCTTCTTACTAACACCAGTTTTTTCTACCTTTACCTCAAGAATTTATTATAAGTAGCCTTGCTTGCATCTGTGATGCTTGCACATAAAGATAGGTGGGGAAAAATTAAACTCTAATAAAGGAGTGACACTCTAGGATTAGTTAAAGTGTAAAATAGGGAAAGGTATTGATAAATCCATTAAATACTGCATGTGTATTGTCAAGCACAAAGATAAATGTCAAGCACTGATATAAATGGTTAAAGTAAAGATGAAAGTGCCTTGCTCCTCTTTATGGTCCTCTCCAGATGTGGGGTGGTGCGGTTCCGCTCACACCATGTTTCAATCTTCTCTTTTCTTTCGGGTGAAAGGAAGACTGACAAAGCAGAAGCATCTGCAGCAGGAACAGTAAGAGGTTTTTGGTTTTCACTAATTTCCATCGAGGAGGAAAAGCAGATGCAGAACTCGGCGAGAAAAGACTTTGGGGTGGGCGTTGCTGCTTGTCCTGGCTAGCAAGTAGCTGATATGGGGACTGTAGGATGAAGGTTCAGAGTGTCAGGATGCACACTGACTTTTCCCCACCTTCTTTCACCAACACCTGTGAAATGCTATCCCATCAGAACCTCATCTCAAGATGAAGAGCCTTGCAATTTCACTTTACAGAACTTGCCTGGGAGCATATGAAATATTGCTGCAACCAATTTATGTCTTGTAATTTTTTTTAAAAGTATGCCAATATTCTACACAAAATGACATCTGTACCACCTTTGTCTTTTGAGAAAGTACTTCAGATAATGAGGACAGTTGCAGATGTGGGGTTTTTGGAAATTTTCTAAAGAATTTGTAATTGTCAACCTGTTAATTTTTTAATGTATCATCAACCTTCAGCCTGTTTACAATTTGTCATTTGCTATAACCCATCCCACTAATATTTTTATATATATCAGTTGCTAAATTACTATGTAGCTATTGCAATCTCAGAGTTTAAATAATTATTTGCAAAATCAGGTGGATTGTTTACATGCATACATAAAAAGAAAAGGAAATATTAAAGAATCTTAATTGTTGTAAGGCCAAAAAATCAACTTTACATTTCAAAAACTTTTATTACAGTAATCAATGTAGTACAGACAGGTCTGATTTTGCTGAAAAGGTGATACCAGAATCACAACCCAAAGGGAAACCAGAAGTAGTATGTTCATATGTATTTGTAACTGAATGGTCTGGACATGTTCTGGTACTTAATTTTGAAGTATTCCTTTATATACTCCACTCTGGGATAGACATTCTTACCTGAATCCAAGTCTTGAGAAAAGGCAATTCCTTCCTATTTGTCTTACTTTATTAAAACAGAATCAAAATACAGTTTTGCATAATGTAAGATTAAATTACAGAACTCTCTGCCCCAGAATGTTATGTAAGTCAAAGTGCACTTCAAAAATGCTGAAATTAAGTAATGGTATAAAATACTTTTTAAAAATCCAAGCAAGTGGTGAAGATGCTCTTTTAGCTCAAAAAAATCCCTGTGCCTCAGATCGTTGTGGTGAAAGGGTGCCAATCTAGGATCTTGTTTTTATTCTGTATTCACATAATCTTTATTAGTCAAATCATCATTATCGGTGATTTCCAGAGACAGTACCCTAGGCTAAATGGACCTTTAATCTGACCAAGTTCAGCCAAGGTTGTCCTTTCTTGGTAGCTCTGTCTAGATGTCCCAACTTAATATGGAAAAGATTCACTTATCACCACATTAGGACAAGATACTTCACACTCCCTAGATATTTTATTAAAGGAGGTGTATCTCCTTATTTCAACTCTACAGATGCTAAATGACATTTTCTATTTTCAGTTTTAAAATAGTGGCTAGACTGGCTCTGAGTGGTAAAATGAATTCCTACTGCTTTTCATCTTCTGAGTTGTCCAGCTGAAAGCTTATATTTGAAACAGTATGCTTTGTGTCGCTATTAGCAAAGCTAAGACCACGAATGACTGTATAATGATGGTAACGTACTTCCATGTAATTTCCCAGATTATTATAACAGTGAATTTTGAATCTGTGTATTTCACTCCTAAATTTTATGCCATTGACTTCTAAGTAAATTTTCGTAATTTAGACAGCCAAAAATCAAGACCTTATCAAATAGGTGGAAATCCTACTGTAAGACTCTGGAACATTGATATTTTGGTGACCATAGTGCCTTGGGAGAATGAGATTGTGTGTGTAAAGCCTGCTGGTAAGGGTTAGCCTTAGCTAGTAAGTACTAGTCAGGCTAGTAAGCCTAGTTACTTGTTTAAAAAAATCTTGAAATACTTGTTTTAACTTCATTTTAAATAATAGCTGAACTGCAATGGTTCATATGATCTGAGATTTGAGAATACTTCATATATAATGAAAGCCAGTGAAACACATTTAAAAAAATAGTAGTTTGGAGAACTCCCTAGATGCATCTACTATTCTTATTTACCCAAGTTGGGGGAGAAAATACGTAGGCTTTAACAATCACTTTTTTTAGGTACAGTGGGTACATAACATTTCCTGTGATATATCTGTGGTAGATCCTCCCACAATGTGTGTGTACGTATGTGTATATATATACACTAGTATATATATCGCTGTTCATTAACTAGCCCAGTAACAAACACAGAGAAGAGGTATTTTTGTGGCGTTTTAAGAAAATGAATGGAGTCTTTTTTGGAATACTATCATTTATGATTTCTAGGAAATTATATGCATGAGTCATGGCATACCAGGAATTATGATCTGCTAACCAAGTGGAAAAGTTTGATTATTTGATGAAATTATCAAATACTATTAAAATGTTAAAGGAGATGTTAGAAAAGGGGAATGAAGGACGTGTGAGGCAGGTGACAGGGTTGTGATTGCTTCTTTACCAGAATGGTGCTCTGGAAAACCAGTAAGCACTGTCTTTGACAGCTGCAGTCCTCGTTCAAAATTCAGTGAAAGTGCATGCTTGTTTTTTCCACCTGAGGAGCAGAATGCCACTAAGAAAGTAGTACTTGTTCCTGACCCATGCAGAGGGGATGCCTGGCAGCTTATGTCTGTGCACCATTTGTAGATGTTTGTCTGGTCTTGATGGTCACAAATGTGTATGGCTGTAGTTTATCAGTCTCACTTTGTGTTCTTGGCCAGCAAAAACCTGAGCTGTGATGTAGGGTTTTTTTGTCATACAGACCTGTTCTCTGCATATGCAGTCAGGTGAGCTGGTGGTGGGAGACTTCCAGCTACAGAAACTGTTGCTACCCTGTGTAGACTGTGCCCTGCTTGTTTTAGCCTGTTCTCTGCCATCCTTTGTTTGCCCCCAGACACAATCGGTATCCCCTGCTCCCTTTCCTCCTTGTTCTCTGTTCTCAGCCAGACATAGGGAAAGCTGAGCATTTGCCACAACTTCTTTCTTGTGATGGTCCCAGAGGTCCTGCTCTGGTCGTGTGTGCCAAGCTGCACTAGACCTCAAGCTGGCAATCACCATTAACAAGCTAGTCTTCAGGGAGATTTGATGTTTGAGCTGACATGGTTGGCAATGTGATCCTACTCTGCAGCATCAGCCAGTCCGGCCACTGCCTGTGAAGCAGAGGTTTGATCCTGCCGAAGTTAAGGCTCCTGGAGCCTCTGCTTTCCCCACTAAAACAGACTCCAGTGTCCAGGTCTCTTCTGGATTCAGAGATCCCCTCTGTGATGGGACGGTATTTTTTGCTCCTAGTTTTAGTGAACCAAATGGCCTGAAATAATGACTGCTGGTTACAATGGGATGGTGGTTTCGTAGCACAGTAAAAAGAATGCAAGGTATGTCACCCAGGGAGTGGTATGTGTGTCTGTGATCAAACTGAATTGTAGTGCTGCTTTTGAAGGACTGTCTCAAAGTACAGGCTTCATTTCCTGTAATGGTCGTATACACATTGTCTGCATGGAACAAAATACGAGGTAACCTCGGTGTTGGTAAGGTTTCTTTTCAGAAGGAATTAAAGGCTTTCTTCAAAGGACAGCCCAGGAGCAAGCTAGCATACATGCAGTGTGGAATAGGAGAGAAGTAGGACCAAAGACTAAAATGAGACATTAGCCAAATTGACAGAGTAGACATGGCTATAATTTAGAGAATTTAAAAAATAAATTAATATTTTGTATCTTCTAGCAACAGCACTCATTGTTGCAATCTTGTGCCTTCTCACACAGTGTATCTCACATAACAATAATAGAGATAATTATTATAATTATAATAAAAATTAATAATACTTACCCTTTTTTCAGTGGATTTTAAAGTGCTTTTCAACATTGACTAATTAAGTCTAACAATATGCTGCGAGGTGGGTAGCAGGTGTTTGTTCATCTCTCTGGATCATGTCACACACCATAGTATACAGCTGCTTCTACTTAAGTCTCATTGACTTCTAAATTATCATCATGGTTTTCATTAGATAATTTTCCTGCATTCTCTGCATAGTGTGTTGGAAAGTGGAAGCCCTTTCTTATGTGACTTCTGTTTTGAGGACACTGGAAATGTACATGGAGGAGGATTCATGGCTAGACCCATCACAGCTACATCCAGCATAACAGGAATGGGAGGCTGTGCTGCCATATTAACCCAGACACGCTTATCACATAAAAAGGCGCAGAGTATTTTGGAAGGGAGGCATGAAGAGCCCCTATATTATCCAAGAAAGTCACCTCTTAGATGACTCATCTGAATAATGCTTAGTCATATGATGATGTATTTCCAGACTGGCTCCCTAGTAAAAACATTTTAATCCAGGTTCTGATGTTGCTCATAAATACACATGGAAAAAAAATCATATGGAATCACAGAAAATTTTTTTTTTAATCTCTTTCCTTTCTCTCCTTCTTTTCACCTGCCTCCTTAAACATATATGTGCACACATGATGTATTTATTTTATTTTCAGATGTTAACTGATAGATTATTCACAGTGAGACAAACTAATCCGGGATGCAACCTGTTCCTCCTAATAATCATGGCATAGTCTGGACTCTTTGCAGCAAAATAAAGAGTTTTGAGAAGAATATGAAATGACAGATGCTTGATTAAATTTTTAAAGGGTAAAGTGGAGGATGTAGGGTAAATTTTCTGAACAGTGTACAGAAGACTCAACACAAATCCCATTATTAGTTTACAGGATATGTGGGTGTTAAGTAATAACAGGATTCCTACACAGACATTTCTAATATACTGCTGTACAAATTTACACCCATGCGTTCAATGAGTTTAGGCACTGAAAACTGGAATCAGTCTTTCAGTTCTTGTACACTATCAAAATTAATATTATTCTTCATTTTCTTAAGTAGCACAGTATGATTTTTAAGAATAGCACCACATAAAGGGCCTGGTTCTGACTCTGGCCCTCAGGAAATGAATGACAGATAAATACATCATGAACTTTGAATATGGACAATGTATTCGACCCATATTATGCCAGATCAGCCAGGTATCTGGAGAGCACTTAAGCATCTATCAAGTCAAAAAGCATTGAAATCAGATAGTATGCAAATGAACGCTGTCCTGAACAGGGTGAATTTGAGCATGCATGTCAGATTTCTTCTGAATTGAGTGCTTATACAATGATATGAGAGATTTTTCTGCCGCATAACTACTGCAAGTTGTAGGAAGAGCAAAGCACAAATCCTCCCATGCAGCCAATCAAAAGAACAAAGGTGCTACTAGAACTTGTGTGTAATTTTGAATCACCATGTTTCCAGAGGTTATAGAAGACCAGACAGATATTTGGCATCTAAAATGGAGAAAACTTATTGTAGGATAACTAACATAAAGATGTAAGGGAATACCAATTAATTAAGAAGTGAAAAACAAGTGTCTCTGGGTAGTATTAACAAAATTGTAAGGATTAGGGATTAATAAATGTGATGTAGATGAACTCCACGGGTTGTATACCTTTCCCCAAAACTCTGAAAAGGCTCCGAGTACCAGTGAATCTAGAACTTGATAATTATATAAAATACAGTTTGCAAGTACCTTTACTGGATTACACATTATAAATTATTTAGCCTACTTAAAGCAATATTAATTTTAAGATAAGATATATTTCTAAAACTGTATATATCTTCTTGCTGTATGTACTATACTATTAAAGCACAGTGCCTAATAGAATGACATAGTAAAGTTGAAATTCAGCCTGTTTTAGTAATCTCTAATACATAGTGGAAGAAAAAGTGACAAGTGTTTTTCTGCTCATTGCAAAATAATCTACTGTATCTATTGTTTCATAACTGTAATACTGTCTACTTGTAAGATGTCCACAGTAAATAGCTTCTGAAAACTGACTCCTTTCCTTCAGTGTTGCCCTAGTGGGTATTCTGAAAGTCCACTCCCAGGAACTATGAGCACAGAGAACTAGTATTTTAATTTGAAAAATGTAGTATAAGCAGAGTTGTAAATTGTGTCCTGGGCATTAGCAGAGTTTCTGACTTTAACCTTAATTAGTCTTGCTGAAATTCACTTTGACTTTTGGCAGAACAGAAAGGTTAAGAGAGAAGGGCCATGATGATGTATTTCTCTAAGTCCTTGAACTAGAAGGGTTCAATTATAACTCAAGGTATATGATTCAACTAAAAAACCCCTGTTTATCTGCTTATACACATTCGGATAAAAATTTTGTAGCATAGGACATTTCTGATAGCAACAGTAAAAAACACCTGATCAGGGATTCATAGAATCTTTGGGTCGGAAGGGACTTTTTTAGATCATAGAATCTTTGGGTTGGAAGGGACTTTTTTAGGTCGTCTAGTCCAACCCTGTGCAATGAACAGGGACATCTTCAACTAGATCAGGTTGCCCAGAGCCCTTCCCAGCCTGACCTTGAATGTTTACAGGCATCCCTGTAAACATCCACCTCTCTTAGCAACCTGTGCCAGTCTTTCACCACCCTCATTGTGAAACAATTCTTCCTTATACCTACTCTAAATCTGCCCTCTTTTAGTTTAAAACCTTCACCCCTTGTCCTATCACAACAGGCCCTGCTAAAAAGTCTGTCCCCAACTTTTTTATAAGTCCCCTTTAATTACTGAAAGACTGAAATAAGGTCTTCCTGGAACCTTTCTTCATAGGAGAGGTGTTCCATCTCTCTGATCATTTTTGTGGCCCTGCTCTGGACCCGCTCCAACAGGTCCATGTGTTTCCTGTGCTGAGGGTTCCAGAGCTGGACACAGTACCGCAGGTTGGGGTCTCACCAGAGCAGAGTAGAGGGGCAGAATCACCTCCCTCAACATCCTAGACACATTCTTTTGATGTGGCTGAGGATAGGGTTGGCTTTCTGGGCTGCGAGCGCACATTGCCAGCTCATGTCCAGCTTTTTGTCCATTCTTCATCTTATTTAGGTTGTTGGTTGCAGAGCATTGAGCGGCTTCTTTCCAGACATACTGTATTTTTGAGTCAATACGACATGTCTAAGATTTTCCCTTGTATATAACACCCTTCCTTGTACAATAAATGGCCTAGGCACTGATACATGAAAGCATCCCCATTCTGACCAACTCTTAAAGCATTTGCTTAACGTTCTGCATAGGAGTGGATTCAAGCATACACTTATGAGCTTTCGGAATTCAGGCTCGGTACCTAGCCTACTACCTGAAAGAATAAAACTCCATGTGTCATTAACCCTCCTATCCTGCTCCCATAAAAAGGATGATCTAACTGATCAACTTAAATTGTGGTGACTGGCAAAAGATATAGGATTAGAAATTAAGCCAATGGCAAGTTTAATACTAGAAACTCAATGTAAATCATACAGGGTTTTAGCAGACTTATGGTACATGCTGTCAGAGGAGATCGTAACAGTCATATTTTCAATAGAATTTACAAAGAAGTATACTTTTTCAGTTAGCTGTTATAACCCCATTATTAAAAGAAGTAATATGAGCAATCTCTGATTCTTTAAAAAGTGTTAGAACGCAGAAAGAGAAATATTGATTTAGAAGGCAGAAGTTTTCATGAGAACATCAGTTATTTTACTCTGTGAAAAATATATATCCTGCCTGAAAAAAATCACATAGAGCTGGATTAGACCTGTTTGAGCAAGTTACTAAAGAATATCATTTCAGGTGTAATACAGAGCTAGGGAGATAGTAGTTCTAGTTTTAATCTTTTTCTCACATTAGTTTGTACACCCATCTTGCCCAAATCAAATGAAGATAAATTTGAACAAGGAAATGTAACTCAACAGTTGCACCTTTTGTTTTAAGCTGAACAATGCAGGACATAATGTAAAAAAATCCAAAATGTGACACAATTTTACCAGAATTCATAGTGGGATATTGTCTTTTACTAACTACATTGAAAGCAATTAAGTAAATTACTTTATAGACTAATTAAAACATCTGTGAAGTGTTTTTTTTCTCTTGCTTTTCTTCTTGAAGTAATTTCAGATGGAACTTAATATTTTTCTTTATTTTATTTCCTAATTTCCTATTAGAAATAATATACACAATGCATACAGTGTACTACCTTACATGACATTTTAAACATTTATTTACTTTATTCCTTATTATCTTTTTTTTTTGTTCTGATATCTATGTATTTATGAAATCATACTTTTCTCTGTCTTGGCCTAATGTAAAAGCCCTCTCCATCACAGTCACGTTTTCTACTTTTCCTCAAATTTTTTTCCTTGTTCCAGTGTATCTTGCTGTTTTTATTAATTGCCACTGATGATAACTATGGCTATCATATGTGAGGGCATTAACTATTTTGCAGTGTTCACAACTGAAGAAGGGTTATCAAAGCAGATACGAAAAGTATGTGCCCAGTGTTACTTAAGCAAAGAATAAATGTAAGGGCAGTAGGTGTTAAACTGCTTATAAGGTGGAACATAAGCATGTAATGTAACCATGTAAAAATGCATGTATCTAATTCTTTCCTGTCCTTCAGTGAAAAACCAGGAAGCTCAGAGTATCTTAAACCAATGCTTTCACCATCTTTTATAACTCTTGAGTGTACAAGACTTGCCTACATCTGCTTTCTAGCCTCAGCCTGGGCCTATCCTGACCTTCTTTTCTCACTTCCTTCAGTGACTTGGTGTATTCGTTTTCTTTAGAAATCCTTATTCTGTTAGGAAATTTGACTACAAAAGAAAAAAAACCAACAAAAACCCACATGAGAAATTCAAATATTGCCTCCATGTTCTTTGTTTTCAGGGCTGCTGTTTCTTTGCAGCTGGACTTCAGCTTATCTTACTCTGATAGGGAAAGCAATTAGCCAAAGAAAAAATTTTAATAACAATGTAACTGGATAGCACTGCTTTCTCAGTGTCCATGGCAGTATTCCCTGATACAGCATTGTTTGGTCCTTTTGTTCTTTTTGTTTTGAATTCATAAAAATGAAGGCTATATAGATTTATTAGATGATTTAATGTGACATTCTACATAATAAAGCCATCTGTTTTTATGTAATTACCCCAATATTAGGTTCAATAACTTGTACACAGCAAAACCAGGTTTTCCAGAAGGGCTTTTAGACTTGATTGGAAATCATCATGACAGGGAAATTCCATAATTTTGCATAGTAGCTTGTTCCAATGCATAACTATTATACCATCAATTATATGTGCCTAAATCCTTATTTAAATGTGCCTAACTCTAATATCCAACCACACCTTCTTGCCACAAATCTTCACTAGAGTAAAAAGCTCATTGTTATTTATAATTTTCCTTCAGGATGTATTTGTAACCAATCACCAGTCTTTCAATATTGTCATCACATAAATGTATGAGACAACTTTCTAATATATGCAAGGCATTTTTTTCACTTGTCATTTGTGTGACAGGCATCCCATGTTTCAATGTCCATTTTGAAATTTGGGCAGGTGCAACCAGACATAATCCTTCATTGTCACCTTCAACCACCATTATTTATGAAGATAAAATTGCTGGATTAATTCAACTCACCATTCAATCGTTTATGCATTAAAAGATTTCATTAGCATTTTTTTACCAACAATTTGTTGTACTTTTTAAAGTTATAATTTTGTGTTGAACTAGTTATCCCTTTTAAAATCTAACCAATTTTCAAAGTATCTGGTTTGCAAAATGTAGCATCTCACACTGTAAATATGGTCTGCTTTTTTATTTTAAGATCTGTAAAAATAATACACTTTCTTGACTAAGTTTATCGTACAAACTAATTCACAGTTCAAAATAATTGCTGCTAGGTACAATGTATCTGCCATAGAATGCTATAATGTGTAAGATTTTAGAAATTTATAGTGTTCTTTCACACATTTCTCATACGGATTTTCTGGAAAATAATTTCCCCTAACAGTTATTATGAAGATAACTGAGGATTAACTTCATCTCTTCTCCAGTTCTTTTTTGGAGTTTAATCCTATTCTCAGATGTGTCTATGTCTTTAGACAATGTTACGAAAGTGGAAATGCATTTTGCATTTCAGTGGTTATACTAAAATTTGCTCTACTCACCACTACTGCTTCCATCCACTTCATGTAATGAACTTCTGAGCAATTGCATGTGGGAAAAGCTATAGCAATATACCCAAGAAGAATCAGGGCATCTGGAATCAGACACAGATGGGTATGTATGAACCTTCAGTGTTCTTTGTGTAATGCTGGAGGAGAAAACTGTGTCATATCCAGCTTTCCCAGACTTGTATTTCAGCCTTGTTATGACAGATAACAGCTCAACTACTAGAGAGGCAAGTCTCTTTTGAGAAACATCCTTTATTATAGGCTATATGGAACATGAAAATCAAAACTGACACAAACTTTGTATCGGTGTTTGAAAATATACTGAAAATAACATCATGTTGGTTGGGGACTTTCCGAAAACAAGGGCTAAATGTGTCCTTAAAGTAAATTTGGTAGACTCTAGAGCTATGTCTTGCAGAACTAAATGTCATCTGTTTTGTTTAAATGAGATTGGACTGACTACATAGAATTGGTGGTTATGCTTGTGCAAATGGGTACGTCACAGCAAGAGCAGGTCCTCTTTTGTAAAGTGGTGGCAGAAGGCGGCTATTACAGAATTTGCTAATAGTTCTCAGATATCAGTATCAAACATCTCCTGTGGCTTGAACTTTGTGCTTGTATGCAGCAATTTTCTGTCTTTATGTCTAATTAGAGATACTAATTAATGTGTATAATTCCTGGCATTTCCATGGTTTTTATTTCTAAGTGCATAGGTTCCTCTCTATCACCAAATCTGTCATCTTTATGATGGCAACTACATCCTATGACACAATGTATTTGTATGGAACTGACAAAGACGACTTACATTGCAGAAGAAGAGACCCTGAGTGAACACAGTATGGAATTATGACTTTTTATTACAGACTGATCCATTTTTAATCTATTTTTTATGTCAAATTACAATCAGAGCTGAGGGAACAATGTATACAATTTTTCTATTTCACAAATCCCACATTTTATTTAATTTGCAAATTACAGGTAAGTGAAAGCATGCGTTTTTTTTTTTTTAAATTACATTTCCCAATATGCACTGCATAATATCTGTAGGGGGTTTTTTTCTTTCTTTTAATTTTTTTTTTTAACAGTGTCATTCAGCCACATTGCCTATACAATATTCTGTTTGGAATGGAATATAACACTTAGATGCAGACTTCTGATGTAAATTATAAAAAAACATTCTTCAATATATTCTGCACTATTTCCTTTTAATTTTCTATTTTACTGCATGTTTGTGCTATCATAGTTTACAAAGATATCCAAATAAAGTAAAGAAAATAAAACAAACAAGAAGATAAAAACCATATTCAAAGAAATTCTTTGGAAAAATACACTAGAGAGTCATAAGCTCAACAATGTGTTTTAACTGAATTTTGATATCATCAGAGAAAGATGAACTGAAAGTTCTTTGAATGTAAATGTGGGATTCAACTTGTTATATAAGCTGCACAAGTGGGAGCTGCAGGAGTCAGTTGTCAGCTCAGTGAATGAAAAAACCCCCTCCGTTTCAGAGGAAATGAAACAACCATTTAATCAGAAAATGTCAACAGAAAAAAGAACTTCAAATAATTTTTCTAAGCCTTTACTAGTTTAACACAAACATTTAGTTATTCCTTGCTATCATTTAATTCCTCAGCTCTTTTTTTTTTTCTCATTTTTATTGCATTTCTCTGATATGGAATAAAACTGTTGGAGGAAATATGAGGCAAAAGAGTCTGCAATCAAATACAACAAATGAGGTCGCAATGTTAATGAAATATTTAGTTCTATAGTTTGTAATTTCAGTAAGAAAGCAATATCTGTCTCTTTTTCTTCCAGGGTAACATATCAAAACAATGGACATGTCTAGTCCAATGCCTTCAGTCTAAACAATCCTTACGCAACTGTCATATATAATAATTGCAACAAAGCAATGTTGAAGCAATAGTCAATATCAAGAGTCAGATAATAGCAGAAAAAGTTGGGACTCCTGAATGTGATAGTATGTTGCAGTAAATACTTAAGAACTGCTTGCATTCTTTAAAAAGGGATTTATCTTAAATGAGCTTTTCATATGAGTGAAAAAAATAATTTAACTTTGGCACATCTGAAAGAGTTTGATGTTTTGTAAAGAGGAGCTGCAGACATGAATGCAAGATATGTTCTGTTCACACACATTTATGACTGTATTTAAATCTCCACTTCCTTGCATCCTGTATAGGTGCTTATTTTATTTCATAGTGAGTGCAACAGTACAAGTATGATTAAATTTGGTAGTGTTTAACACCTGTTTTGCATAAAATAAAAGGTTCTCCAGATGGAAGCAATAGAAAATCAATCTGAAAGGCAAAATGATTCATTATTGAAATTAATTTATGGTGCTGTTTGATGTCACAGCTAAGCTAGTGGCTAACAGCTGCCAGAAGGAGTGATGCTGCGCTTCACCACTCACCTCTGGCCACGCAATTGCACCCCTCCCTTTCCCCTGACAGCATCAGGCTTCAGATAGTCAAGATAGTGAACCAGGACAAAATAATACATGGCTTTTTTTTCAAAACATCTTTCTGTAGATTTTTGGATGAAACATTTCCTTTCAGTGGCAGCTGGCTGCTAAATTGGACAGCAAACTGTGTCCTTGGTCTTCGTCGGTAATTGTCTATCTGACCGTATCAAAGTGAATAAGATGTGTTTGGAACAGGTGAAAAACCTAAACAAAATGATAAAAGCAAGCAAAATGTTTGCTCTTCTGTAAACGTAAATGCAGACTGTAAAGCTCTTATTCAATTCAATACTATGAAAACTCCTTCTTTACACCCAGATGTGTATCTTACCACTACCACACACTGCAGAGCTCACACAGCTAAGTCCTGTCCATGCAAAAAGGCCACCCTTCCAACCAGACTTTTCAAAACTTTATATCAGAATGAAATTACTCAGATCAAAAGAAAATGGCTAGATAATGAATATTTCCAATTAATTGCCATGCTTAGCGCTTGGGTAATTTCAGGCTATTTATCCCTAAACGAGGCATAAAATTATTTACTAGTAAAAGAAAATCAGTTGAAATTGATCTAGAATAATCTTATAGGAATTAATCAATATTCCTATCTAAAAGTGAAAAAGTACCCCAAACAAGCTACAATATTGTGATTATAACAGAAAAGTTAATTGGTATATTCAAAGGTATTAGTAGTAATTCATATGAATGAAAAACGCTCTGGCAAAATTCTTCACAAAAGACTGTTATGGAAACTTAGCTTCTTATCCTTCAAAGGCTGTTTTAAATATTCTGTATGGTGAATATGTCACTTTGACATCAATAGGCATCAAATTATGTAGGTGTGAGATTTGGCCTGTATATTTTAAATAAGCAGCAGTGTATGTCTAAGAGCTAAGTAACTACTGTAATACACAAAGTGAAATAATAAAAAAATGTTTTGTTTTGTTTTGTTTTTAGTATGACACAAGAATGATGGAAGGTGACCCAATATTTAAAATTTGATGTCATTCAATATATTTTACAAGATCTGGAATATAATGAATAGAAAATGTGATAAAATTTTACATAAGTGAAACTAGAATAACTTTTGAGCAGTGTTAGAAGAATCACTGACAGACGTAACTGGAATGTTAACTTAAAAAATAGACAATTTGCTTTTGATAAATGCATGA
>NW_010565508.1:17330-26622 GCF_000687285.1 Phaethon lepturus | reverse complement strand
AGCAGGAATAATTTGGTCTACTCGTACAAGTTTTTGTATTACAAAAATAGCTTAGGGCCACTGAGGGGAAAAAAACCCACAACAAACAGATAAGGGAATCGCTGTGTTCAGTTCAGTAAAAAGCTCTCCTTGATGTATATGATGATATATCCTAAATCAAAATAAGTACACAAGAACATTAGAATGCTTTAAAAATTAGCATAGAAAATAACAACTATAATTGTTGTTATAATTCTATCATGCACTCATGACATGTAGACACGATGTTGTATTCATTTCCAGTTTCTCTATTTCAAAAGTAAAGATGGTTAGGGATAGATTATTAAAAATCTTGTAACACTTCTTTCTAAGTAGAGGGTGACCAGATTACTTCAAAGGGCAGATTAAGACAAGAATTGGCATAAAAAATGAGTGACTGCAAAAAGATGTTATTTTTTTCTAGATTGTATTATCATTTCAACATGAAATTAAAAACAAGCAGTTCAACATTTGTTACGTTAAAAGTATTGCTGATTTTGTCCATTATTTACTCTATTTTCTAGTAGCTCTTTTCCTCCAAAATGTTTCCAAAAGATGATTTATTTCCCTCTGTACCTTTGTCCAAGTTCTTTTAGTTTTTAATCTTTACCATAAAACTAAGCTGATTTTAAGTATTTACCTTAGATGTTATTTTTTTATTTACCTTAAGTGTATTTACTGTTAGCCGTTTTCAGTAAAAATTTGTTTTTGCCCTTGAACCTACAAGGTCAGTGCTTTGTGAAAATGTTTTGCCATCCCGTGCTCACTTGCAAATTTTATTTGCTTTTTTAAAAAATAATTGTAGCCAGTACTTCAAGCAATGATATACTTCATTTTAATGTTAAAAGAATCAAATTTGGTCTTGAAATTCATTTTCGTTTTCACACTTAGTGTATTTTTCATGTTTGTGCCAAGTTAAAATACAGTAGGCTCAAATTTTAAGGTGTTGATTGTCACCACCAGTTGTCGCACGTTTTTAACTTGTCACACTGTAGTTATAATGAATGTCTGTGCTCTGTCCTCTTTTATTTTGTTTATAATTCAGGCAAAATATTTGGGATATGGCATTTCAAGCATGGAGACAATTTAAAAAATGTGAAAAACTAATTCTGATACGTACTTTTTAAAAACTTGCCTACCATGCCATATACATTAAGGGAACGACCATGAGGGATATTCTCGATCTGAAAATTGTCCGTCTTCTAATTTTTTTCTTTTGTTTATCAGTGATCTGTAAATACTATAATTATGCACAATTATTTGCAGTAAACACAAGCTCAAATTAATACCAGGGGATTCGAATTTGTTTGATTTTGCACGGGAGAGATTGCATGCAATAAACACTAGATTTAGTGACCTTTTAAAGACAGGAGATTAAACTTGTTTTTTAATAGGTTTATAGTATCAGTATAAATACTTCCTGGTATTTTTCTACATAATGGCAAAACAGACATACAGGCATTTGGAACTGGGTTGTATCTATCCGAAGACAGAACAGAAACAGAAAACAGGGAGCTCTCCCCAGAGGAGCAGTGGGTATGAGCCGTTCTTGGAACACTCACCCCACAAAACATCAGGTGTCTTGGGTAGCTGCTCTATGAATTCCACTTCTTTGAAGCAAGGACAAATTATGATCCTGCATCAAGTAACAGCAAAATGCCCACTTCTTGTCTTTCTAAAACTACCACGGGTAGTTTGTCATTAATTTTTATTAATTTCAAAGAATGAAAAGTTAAGGTTTGTCAATAATCAGGTTGAGCTGTTGCCCTGGAAAAAATCTGTTAAGAAACTTGCGATACCGCTGTGACAAGTACATATAGGTAGCAGTAGTTAGCAGAGCAGTGTGTCTGGATTAGTCAGGTCTTGGCTTGATTGTTTTGGAGCATCTCTCCTGATATTTGGCTCAGGCAAGATTTTTTTTTAACTTTATATAAGAGGATGTTTTGTTATTTTTACCTGGTTTTTGGCCAGACCTTTTTTGCAGTTTGTTTCTATAGGTAGCACTACAAAGATCTGCCATGGTTTAACCCCAGCCGGGAACTAAGCCCCATGCAGCCGCTCGCTCACTCTCCCCATGGTGGGTTGGGGGGGGGGAATCAGAAGAGTAAAAGTGAGAAAACTCATAGGATGAGATAAAGATAGCTTAATAAGTAAAGCAAAAGCCACACACACAAGCAAAACAAAACAAGGAATTCATTCACCACTTCTCATCGGCAGGCAGGTGTTCAGCCGTCTCCAGGACAGCAGGGCTCCATCATGCGTAACGGTTATTTGGGAAGACAAAGCATCATCACTCCAAATGTCCCCCCTTCTTTCCCCAGCTTTACGTGCTGAGCATGATGTCATATGGTATGGAATATCCCTTTGGCCAGCCTGGGTCCGCTGTCCCAGCTGTGTCCCCTCCCAGCTTCTTGTGCCCGTCCCCAGTCTATGTGCTGGTGTGGTAGGGTGAGAAGCAGAAAGGGCTTTGACTCTGTGTAAGCACTGCTCAGCAGTAACAAAAACATCTCTGTTTTATCAACGCTGTTTCCAGCACAAATCCAAAACATAGCCCCATACTAGCTGCTATGAGGAAAATTAACTCTATCCCAGCCAAAACCAGTACAAGATCCCACTTGATTGGTCACGGTAAACATGTAAGTTCATGACTTTAAGATATTGCCCTCTCATTTTTTACATTAATGTCATGTTTATTGTTTTTTCTTCTAAGATGAGATATAGACATAACTTCTGAAGATGGGATTCTCAAGCAGAGAATCTTAATACGAGTTAAACACTAATTTTCTGACATCGCTTGCACATTTTGCAGGGGAGTTCTTTAGGTGATTATGTGGCACAAAAACTATCAGTATATTTTGCTGGGAAAATTCTGATATTTCCTATCTCAGGTTTTTTGTTATATATACTTTGCAGTATAGTGAGTACAGTCTGACCTTTGTATAAATTTAAGATGAAGAAATTTTGAAATTGGAACAGGTAGGAGAAAAAGGTTAACACGAACTTACAAAGATAATTTTACCACATTTGAATTAGCAAACCTTGCTATTTTACACTAATGAAGGAGCTGAGGACCTCATTCTTTTCAGGGGACCAAATCCTAGACCCTTGTTCAACATTAACTATATTGGTACATAATTAATAAACTAATTAAAAATAATATTCCAGCTATGCACTTTACTGAGGTATTGAAAGCAAACTGTACTCAGAAATATTAATTCAATTAACCACCACAATACCCAATTTGTTCAGCACAAGAGATTTTACATATCCTCAGCAGGAAAAGGTTAACAAAGGTACAGTGATAAGCTTTTATTTAAAAAAATAAGCATTGCTGTGAAAAACTGCCTCCTATAGGATCCTGCTGTGACAATAGAGCACAATGTAATCTGGTTTCTCAGGGTGGAGATTTGACTCTTCTGTTATCTAGAAAATTTTCATAAAACTCTTCCTTATATGCTGTCTACAGCAGCTGCTAACACATTTGTCTTTTCCAACAGCGATACTACCTCCTGCAAGTTATACAAAATTCACTGAACCTGTTTGAAGGATTCCTCTTTGAAATCTGAACAAAATATTGGAGTATTCATGTTTTGTGCTGCTGCAGAAAGAAATAAGAACACTGAAAAGTAAGTTGCAAAGATGTAATAAATATATTGTCAAAACCATTACAGGCAGTTTCTTTTTAAAGGATTTGCTCTGACATTACTAACATGCACAGTCCTAAGGAATCAGGAAATAGGCAGGGCAAATCTTAATAGCAGTGTCCTTAGTCACACAAAGGATGACTCTCAGTATTTTAGTCACACTAGATTAATGTTCCCTGTCTTAGGGAACAATCTAATTGAAGACAAGCGAAATAGCTGTAATGACTTCCAATAAAAGAAGAAAAAAATAGAGCAATAGGGAACACAAGAAATAAATGCTGGTTTCTTCACCTAACTGCATGTTTCTTTATCAACATAGCCATATCATCTTTAAAGGCAATAATACATTGCGTCAAATATCTCCGTTGTAAGTAAATTAAATTTAAAGAATATTATTCTCTGAAATCAATGTATGTTGTCTTCTGATGCCTTAGACAATTTAGTGCAAATTATTCATGGGCAAAAGGGCTTTGTTTAGTGGTTGGAGAATTTTCTTCAGTTTATAATGAATAGCCTAGAAAATGTATAGGCAGGCTAGTGAGCGATCTTATCAAGTCCACAGTAACCAAATAAAGTATTTAGACCAGATAATTAAAAGAAGTCATTAAAGGTGTATACTTCCAACAAGCAATTATTGAATAGAAAATAGCCCTAAAATGTAATTAAGTTCAACTATTTTTCTCTCTCTACCAAGATTAATTTATGTCTCCTTGCCAGCATAAAGTAACTTAAAGATTTGTAATTTGACACTGTATTTTAAGACACAATTATGGTCTTAAATTTCTAATCATAACAGAATTTCAGTTTTCCATTAAATTTATTATAAGAATAAATAATATCCCATTTCTTTAGCTGTGGTTTAATCAGTTTTGTTTCACCAGTGGATGCTGTAGACCAGGTAGTTTTGCATAAAACGGCAGTGTTTTAGTCCAGAAAACCACCAATGCTGTCCTTTCCTCACTAAACTCAACAAAGCAGACAATACAATAACAACAACAAAAAAAGAAAACATAAACACTTGTTTAATACATACTTCCAGAGAGCCACCAAGAAATTGCCTCAGATTGGTTTTGAAAGGAGCAAACTATAAAAAAAAAAAAAAAAAAAAAAGGAAAATGCAATAAAGAAAGTGGAAGTGTGGGGTATGATCTAGAGAATTTGTTGTCTGGGATGAAAGTAGCTCAACACCCTTTTTGCACCTCCTCAGCAGCACTGCAAATGTTGTGAGCTGTTCTAATATCCAAAACATCTTTGCTTGTTTGTGTCATGTTCTAAACAATCAGTGCTCCTGAATAGTAAAGGCTCGAGGTTACCCCAGCCCTCTGGCTCAGTCACACCTTTGAAGAGAAGACTAGCGCAGAGCAATGCGGAGCGAAACATTGCTGGTGTCTTGCTGCCGCTTAGATGTGAGCCTGCAGTCAGGGAGCTGAAAGGAATGGTGTGGACGTGCTGGGAGACAGTACTGTAGAATCTTCTGATTTGTCAGTTTTGCAGAGGATTTTTGGGTTTTTTTTCCATTCTATAATCCTAGGCTCAAGTATGAGCGTCTGTAATGCTTTCATTGGCTTCTGTGATACGGTATCACAAGCACACATAGCTTGTGAATAGGCAAACCATTAGTATTCCTTTTCTTTTTGGGGATGGAACTGTAGAAACATCTTTACTATTTACAGTTTATTACCTTGTTAAGCACATTTACTGATGCAGCTTTTTAATTTTTGTTGGAATTCAAGAGAAGTTTTATAAATTTAAGAAGTTTTCCTGGTCTGAAAATACTCTTTTTAAACATAATTTATCAAACAAGCCATAAACTGTAACAGTCACACAGGAAGTCCTTTTTTTTTCTTACTTAACAATTTCTAGATCGTTGTCTTTGTTCTTTTTGCTTTGGCACTGAACTATTTACACATTTCTAAATAAAATTCACAATTAAGACAAATTCTTTATACTCAAATGGCTTCTTTAAACTCATAACAACTTGTCATGTGGCCACTGTCCTACATATTGGAATATAAAATATTTTATTGCTTGCATAGTACTGATATTAAGATGTTATTACTACTTATCTGAATTTACATACAAAATGTTTCTAAGTGTCAGACTTGAGAGGTTTAGGCTATCTTTGAATATTTAAGTATTTGTAATTTTTTTACCATTAAGAGAAAACATGAATTTGCAATAACCAAAATATCTTCCAAAGATAAAAGAATCCCTTAATGTTAAATAAATCGATAATTTACTGTGCCTTTAAAATAAGTTATTTTCTGTAATAGAATGATTCATATGGTCATTTTAAAACAATTTTTTTTCTTGAAATATGGGGGAAAAGACACTGCTTTTACAATAGTGTTTATGTTTTTTGGTAACATATTCCCCAAATACTATTTTTCTCTGAATTATCCACAGTAAAACCTGCTTGAATTTTCACAAGTCCTCTTACTTGAAATAGAACTACTGAATGAATATAATGGAAAAAATGTGGGCTTTTTTTGCAGTTTTGCAAAAGATAATCTCAGTGGTCTTCCTTCTTTATCATAAAAGGCTTTTAGGATTACATACTATTATTTATACCAGTTACCACTTTCATTTAAAGATTGCTTGTCAAATGTTCATCAAGATTAATGTAATCAGTACTTATATGTGTGTTTCAAAACATGGCATACAAAATGTTATATGATGTTTCAGTGCAATAGAGGCTGTAAAGTGTCTTTGATTTCCTTTGCAAACACGTTTACATCAAAGCAAATACAGTTTAATGCCCAAGGGGAGTTTATTTCCCTTTAAAATGATGGAAATCTCCCAGTATGAAGAAAAGTATGTCCCAAAAGTTACTGTAATTACCCTGATGATTCCAGTTAATGAAATACCCCCCCCAAAAGACAAGACTGTATTTTTTCCTCAGCAGCCATCTCAGACACAAAATTGATAGCAATCACTTCTTAACACTTTGTAAAAATACCAAAAAAATTTGTGATAACTTGATGTTAAAATGCTGACTAAGGCTTATTCATGAGAGTTATTAAAATAATTTCTGGATAAACTTTGGAGTGTATAATAAGATAAAATAATATTTTAGATAATGATAATTGATATATTGATCATAAATATAAGGATATTAAGATTACATTTCATTGTAACTGTTTTACCTGCTCAGTCATGTGTACGTAATGTGGATTGGTAATGTGTCTGCTATACTACATCATGTTACTGAAGCGGTTATAATCCTTATATTATTTGTCCTGCTCAGTAAATTTACATAATTTTCTCACCCCAGGAATTGAATTTCTGTTTAATTAGGTATAAGTTAAACATGTGCTATGTAGTTTCTCCATAAGACTGAAATGTACCATTCTAGCTATTATGTCAGCACTGCTTACATTCAAATGGTGGTTGCTTCTTCTGTAGCATATCAGGCATAAAAAGTTTGAACCCAAGTTAAAAGGGGATATGACAGTACACGACTCCTCTGTCTCCATTTGGACACATACCAGTTCACTGGACACCAGAGCAAATGCCGCGTAGGAGAGAGCACCTTACAGCAGGAGCATTGCTTCCGCTGAGGTGTACATTTCTGTGTTATCTAAACATAATAAGGGCATAACATATGGCTATTTTTTAACTGAAAATCAACTTATTTTGCCTCAGGACACACAAAATACAGTAGGGATTTAACAAAGCAATTTTGAAAATAATGCACAGATTTTCCATTTTGGATCATAGAAAGAGCAAAGGTTAATGCCACTGAATTGAAAAATGGGTATGAATGGCAAGGTCACTTCCAGGATCTGGAAAGGAAAAGTAGCTGAGTTCACCGTGTCCCAAACTAAAGCGAACTCCATTTTCTGAATTTGTTTGTCTATACAGATCTGTTTTGTATGAGATCTGACATTGGCAAGAAATTATATTCCAATGAAGATGCATTTCAGTTAAGATTTTTCTAAGGGGTACGCTAAGCTGAGGCTGCTAAGCTATTTTCTTTTAGCATTTTAAGACAAAATTTAATGCACAAAATGTGGAAAATAAGTACTTCTCCTTGTTAATGTACATATTTTGTAGCCATCTCTTCCTCCAGTTGTTAAAGCGGTTTTAATTACCATGTTAAAATACCTTGTCAAATGGCATTTTTAAAATGGTTGATGTAAGTGGTGGTATACATTTTTCTCAATGGATAAGGTCTATCTGCTGAGCAGACAGACAAAACTTCGGTCATGAACAATTTCTTGAATCTTGAAGTCCAGAAGACAAAAGAAAAAATGTTTCTGTCTTTATACATATATAAAAAAGACAGAAGCATATATCCATTATAAATAATGTATAACTAATATATAATATAGTATATAATATATAGTATGTAATTAATGTATAAGATACACCTTTATGATAATAATGTGTAATAATATACCTATATAATGGTCAGAAATTTCAGAAAAATTCCTCAAAGTGGGATGTAGGCATTAAATCTACTATAAAATTGTTTTGAACATACAGATTGTGATGCATGACTTTATTGTTGCATTTATTGATTTTATTGTGGTACAGTGCAAATCTGCCAACAATAAAATAAAATACGATGATACCAAAATGCATGAAGAGATATTTCACTTCACGCATAATGAAGCAAGTTGTTGAACCGATATGCTAGAAATGCACAATTTACATAAAAATAATGACTTCTTATTTCTTACTTATTTGGCCTGTGTGGCTTAAGTTTACAGAAACAACCCCAAGCATTTCAAGTATCATCATGCAGGTCAGCTTTAGCAGTAGGCATTCCCATTCTTGTGTGAAATACTGTTTGTGGATAGTGAATAGAGAATCTCAGGGTTTTATTTGCTACATTTAAAATATTCTAACTCAAATGAAAAACCAAAAATGTACAGTCACTGAAACACTTAAAACTGTGATTATTTTGCCTGTTTGTAGTACCTGTTCCTCAAAGAACTCATCTAGCCGGTACACAATGCCCCCCTCAACAATTTTTTTGGCAAAGCCACTGAGGCGAAGGACTCCGGAGCGGACGATCATGCCGGGGGACCCTTCCTAAAGCGGCAAAACCACAAAGGCGGCAGCGCAGGGAGAGAGAAGGGTCCCCAGCCGCCTCCCACACCCTGAGCCAGCACCGCGAGCTCCCGGCGAGCGGCACCTCTGATGCAGCACGCTGTGGGGACAACAAGAGTGGCGGCAGCCAAAGCCCCTCACATACGACAGCAGCCCCAGGGAGCGTGAGCGACCCAGAGCGCGGGCAAGCAGCGCGTGGTGCAGCAGTTGGTGCGGCAGTTGGCACGTCAGTTTGCGTGACAGCTCACACAGGGAAGATGTGCGGGCGGGGTGCAGCGTCCCCCTGGCACTAGGGAGTCTCTCAATGAGTGACCATCGCCTGCCCAGAAGAGGCCCAGCCATGGCCTCCGCTCGGCTGAAAGCCGTGGCCAGAAGGAATGTGGCGACCCAGACCGAGCTCCCACTCAGGCAGGTGGCTGTCCTGGTGTCTGGCTGCAGGCAGCACCTGAGCCTGTCACTTGAGCCAGTGACCAGCGGAGACACCACCCGTGTGCAGTGTGACCGGGTGGGCGACATGCTTAGCCTGGGACAGGGCTGGCAGAAGCAGTGGAGAGGCTGAGGAGCCACACGGG
>NW_010565508.1:16435-16745 GCF_000687285.1 Phaethon lepturus | reverse complement strand
AGCTGCAGTGAATTTTTCCCCTACAGAGAGCACAGGTAGTGTTTTCATCAGTCCCTTCAGTGACAGGGAAGAATGCTGAAAGGAATAGAAAAGCACATCTGATCAACACATGGCTCAGGGGCTGGTGCCATTGGCAGAATTTTGGATTTTTTCACCACGGGACTGTTTACAAGGCACCAGGCCTGCTGGCAGCAGATGGAGTTCAACTAGCTCGAAGGGGGAAAAGAAATCTAGCTTACGAGCTGGCAGGTCTCATTGAGAGGACTTTAAGCTAGATTTGAAGGGGGAAGGGGATAAAACCAGGCTCCCT
>NW_010565508.1:15852-16175 GCF_000687285.1 Phaethon lepturus | reverse complement strand
CATGACTGGAGTGCTGCAACGGATGCCTATAAGCTCTTCTGAAGGGATAGGCATGGAAGGAGAGGTGGTGGGGTGGCTCTGTAAGCTAGGGAGTGTTTTGATTGTATAGAAATCTACAATTGTAATGACCAAGTTGAATGCTTATGGGTAAGGATGAGGGGAGAAGCAAACAAGGCAGATATCCTGCTGGGAGTCTGTTATAGACCACCCAACCAGGATAAAAAGACAGATGAAGCATTCTACAAGTGGCTGGCAGAAGTCTCACAATACCTGGCCCTTGTTCTTGTAGGGGGCTTCAATTTACCAGACATCTGCTGGAAGTA
>NW_010565508.1:0-15702 GCF_000687285.1 Phaethon lepturus | reverse complement strand
CTTGGGCTTAGTGACCACAAAATGAAAGAATTCTTGATTCTTGGTGAAGTAAGGAGTGGGGTCAGCAAAACCATTACCATGGACTTCTGGAGGGCAGACTTTGGCCTGTTCTTGAATCCTGTGTTCAGTTTTGGGCCCCTCACTACAAGAAGAATGTTGAGGCGGTCGAGCAGTGCCTGAGGTGTCCATAGAAGGGCAACGAAGCTGATGAGGGGTCTGGAGCACAAGTCTTATGAGGAGCGGCTGAGGGAACTGGGGTTGTTCAGTCTGGAGAAGAGGAGGCTGAAGGGAGACCTCATCGCTCTCTACAACTACCTGAAACGGGGTTGTGGCAACGTGGATGTTGGTCTCTTCTCCCAAGTAACTTTTGATAGGATGAGAGGAAATGGCCTCAGGTTGCAGCAGGGGAGGTTTAGACTAGATATTAGGAAAAATTTCTTTACTGAGAGTGTAATCAAACATTGGAAGAGGCTGCCCAGGGAGGTGGTAGAGTCACCATCACTGGAAGTGTTCAAAAAACGTGTAGATGTGGCACTTCAGGATATGGTTCAGGGGGCATGGTGGTGTTGGGTTGATGGTCAAACTTGGTGATCTTGAAGGTTTTTTCCAACCTTAATGATTCGGTGATTCTGTGATTTTCCCGTTTCTCTTGCATCACATATTTTACATTAGCTTATGCAGTAATATTTCATACAAATCCTTCTTATATTTTGTGCTGAGACATAAGAGAATTGATTAAGCTTTTCTAGGAATGCTCCGTTGTTTAGCAGCAGTTCTGTTTTGTTTTGCCAACTGAGAAATATGAACTCCTCAATACTTTATATGAGCAAAATGGAGGAAAGATACATGTTGATAATCTGGGAGCTGCTAATCACCAGCCTGATTCTCCAGGGGACCAACAAGGAAGTAGAATATGATACAGCTAGAGAATGATTTCTATTCATGTTCTTCAATGAGAGACGCAATATATAGATAACTATGACAATGACCAAGCCAGGAGAAGATGTCTTGGTTTTACTGTTTAGAAAACTCTGTGGTGAATTGGCCACTGTCAAAGGGGATAGTTTTTAACTTTTTTTGTTTAATGCTTGACTCTAGAATGAGATTTCTAAAGTGTCATAGTGTGTCTTAATGAAGAATTCTTGGTGTAGCTAGCCCTCAGAACAAAAACAGTTTTGCCTATGAAAAGCTCTCTCCCCCAACATCTACAATTTTTTAGTCCAATAGTCAAACCCCAATTCCTACCTTTTATGTAGCTTGTTCAGCTCTGACAAGTGTCTCAGTATCTGATATGAAAGTCAATTTTTGCTGGAAGATTTATATTTTAAAAGAGAAGGTGAAATAAAAGTAATGAGTCCAGAGGAAGAACTTTTTATTCTACTTTCCCAAAACACACCATCAGTCTGTGGTTTCTATTTACAGGGCACGTATATGTTGGGTGAAGAAGAGACTGCAAATAATTTTCTGTGTGTTGTATCATTTAAACACAGACTACTGAAATCCCTGGAGTTTCAAAAAGGACCTGGAGATACGTTTCTCGTTCAGGAAACGTTATTGCATGAGAGCCATGATACAAAGGTGCCACTGCATGGCTACGTTACCATGAAACAGGAAGCAAAGCGGGATAAATGGAGACAAGAAAGGCATAAGTCTCCTTTATAACCTTCCGGATTCCTCCTCCACCTCCCCGAGGGTGCAGCCATACCTTCCTATGCACTCCTGGAGAAGATTACAATCCCCTGACTTGCTTCTGCCATCCTCAACCTCTTCCATGTTGCCCTGGAGGGATCAGCACAGAGCAGTGCCACAGTTCTTTTTGTCTTACAAGCAAACTGTCTGTACAATCTGTACCTTCCGTCACACAGTCCTTAGCTGTATTGAATCCGCATTCTTAGTTTCTGGATTTAACTTATCAAGACACTTTTGTGTATCGGGATTGATATAGTCAAAAGTGGAAGTGTTTTGGCCTTTAACCTGTAAGGCGGTGCAAGCTCCTACTCTTTTCTCTTTGCATGAGATGTAAAGATAGCATCTCAGAAATAGATGAGCCTAGGGAATCAAATGCCCAGCTGAGACAGACTGCTGTCTCACACTCAAGCATCATGAGAATCAACAATTCTGCATTTCCTGCATGACATTCCCCCGAGGGATTGAATCCTGTAGGTGTACTGAGAGCATGTAAAACGTACCACGACAAGGGCACCACATTCACAAAACAGCATGGCAGCTGTCATGTTTGTTGAAAAACGTGGCTAGAAGAGTACATGATACTTGTTTCTGACCCTTTCCCTTCATCCTTAATACTGGTGGGATGCCTGGATGCTTTTCCATTCTTCTCCTGAATGTCTGCCCACTTAAATCTCTTACCATAGACTGTGTTAATCACCAGGTTACTGACAAGTCTTGCATGTGGGATTATGCTTTCACAGCCCTTCCTTGAAACTGCTTAACTTCCCAGAAAATAATTTAAAGATTCAGAGATAACATGACAGAGAGAAAGAAAGACTGGGTAAGGAGCACTGGGATGGGGGTGGGAAGAAAAGGGTTGTTCTTGAAGCAGGGACTGAATTTTGGGGCAGGCTCTGAGAACAACTGCTGGCTTAAGCATTGTGAGTGAGGAGAGCAGGAAAGCACCATCCTACTGGAGCTCTACACTCCGGAGCACTACAGACCCCAAAGCACATTGTTTTAGTTCTTGGACAATTATAAAATTAAAACCATAAAGATTACTGAATATAATGTCTCTTCAGATACAGGCAGGCGTTAGTCAGTGATCTTGATAACTGATATGGAAATAGCAGTTCTATATATTAATCCTTCTAAGTCTTTTCACAAACCTAACCCCTAAATCTAAGATCTAAATTTTATCCATGTGGATAAATATGCAAGATTTGATTCACTAAAATATTTCTACCAAGGATTTTGGTATAAAGGTGTTTTTTTTAATACAGTGTAGAAAGGTGCCAGTAACAGACATTGTAGTGTGACAAAACAGTTATATTTCATTTCATGGTGCACACATTACCTTACATATATCCCCTAATATATGAAATGTAATTTGCTACTATGTATCAAAAGTACTGAAGAATGAGTACTGTGAATTTTATGTAAGCAAAATTTCCTTTTTATAGGAAAAGGCCATTTAATGAATGCAAAGCTTCTTTTGTGGAAAAATATTGGTACTAATGAAATGTGAGTTGTGAGGGTTTCTCACATTCAAGATGGAATGTCTGCTTAGAACAGAGGAGAAGCAGAGACAGATGAGCAAGTGCTTGGGATAGTGACTTAGTCTTTGAAAGTTCAGGTGGACATTATACTGCCCATCTAGAACAGAACTACCTGAATTCTTTTCCTCTGACTTGTACAACTTTCTAAGTAACTATTGATTGATCTGGACTAATGCTGAAGAATAACTAGCTACACTGTTATAAGATTTGGTAAAAAAAAAAAAGACAAATTCTGCATTCTGATTCAAAACTGGAACCGAACCTCAATTTCATACATTTCAGGTGGATTACATAGCATGCATAGGGTTGCTGAGCATATTTTTTCCCCCCTCTCCTAATTCACCATTTTGGGTTGGAGTCTTTAAGTCAAAGATTGTTTTAATTGTTTTTGGGGGTTTTTTTTTTTTTTTGGTAGCTTTAATTATAATATTTTTATGAAGGTTAAGCATTGACTTTGCTCCCAGTGAGTCAGGAAATGGAGTGAAGAAAGGTCTTCCACCTCACCAATAGACATTGTATACTTCTTGGTGATTGTAGAGTGTACAGCTGACCTCTCCATCACCTCAGAATTTAAGAAAAAGTTTTGGAAGTTTCAAATATTTTTGTTGCAGAAAAAAAATCATCAGTCTTGGGTAAGTTGATAGAATAGGAAAGCTATTGCCCTTCTGCCTCTCTGCGTCTATTTTTTTTCTCTCTTTATAAACATATATTTATTTAAGATATATTCTGTTTTCTGCCATTATGATTCTAGCCATACTTGCTATACTTCAATTAGGAAATGACAGCTAGCAAGTTAACTTTTTTAGCTCAGCATATGTGGGTATGTACAAAATCATGCATAAACATAAACTTAACTACCCTTGTGGAAAAAAGGCTAATACCGTTTTAGAGGATAAATGAAAAATAGCAACCAATGAAAACTGAAGCCTGCGATCCTAATTGCTGAGAGAATGACTTATTTGTCCATGCCACACAAGAAGACAGAAATCTGAGGAGTGGGTAGATATGTGAGTAACAAAAGATAACTTTACAGTACATCAGCTCTGAGAGTTTTATGCACTTGTATTAAAGCATGAGTGTGTGGAGGCGTATGCAGTGACAGGCAGAGAGCTATGTCTGTTATGCAAGTGGAATGAAGCCAAGCACAGAAGCTAGGGATTCTTTTTTTCACCGTTGACTTCAAACTCTCAGTTTACATGTATTTTTATAAAAGAAAATTTTCAATTCAGCTAACTGCTACTGCGTACATAGTAACAGAAGTGTACAGTAAACCAATGTAAATGATCTTAGCATTTAGTAATCGTATTCCTTTTGACCTTGTAAAGGGCGCTCTTGCCTCGCTCACCTTCATCCTGACCCCTGCAGCAAGCATTGCTTTCCTGTCTTGTCATTTTGACCGGATTAGTTATGAGAACCTTCACATCTCTCCACTAGCTCCCCCTCTTTAACACGTCAGATGCTGTGTTTTGATTCTACTTTCAAGACTCTATAAACTTATTTTCTACTTCTGAGAAATCATTTTTGGCCCCAACTGGTAAATGATACTAGTTGCCATTGCTTCCCTGCTAAGCCTCCAAACAAATACTTTCCTAGCATTTCTCATGATGCCCCTCAAGTGCAGCAGACTATCTTACTAAACAGCAGTAAACTCCACAAAACTGTCCTTTCCATGCTGTCTACAAAAAGCTTGACATACGTTTGCTAAGACCATTGTGAGTAGCCATTTAAATATGTGATTCACTCTATTTTACTGATGAAAATATTTACTGGAGACCTGTGTTGTGGTTGGCTTTGCCTTTGATTAGACATCATCTGCCTTCTCTAGCCTTTTTCACTGTAGCTTTGACACGCTGTTGCTTTTCTTTAACTGTTTAGGTTGTGTGAGAAAACTGTCTTCCCATTTTTGTTGCCTATTAAAAGAAAGGATTAAACAAAACAAATGTCAGCTTGTTACACACGTCTTTGCAACATGCAAAAGTCTGTTTTTGTCAGTAGAAATGATAAGTATTCACTACTTCAAGGTCAAATGTTGCAAGAGAAATGTCAAAGACATTTGAGAAGATTTGAAAGAGCCACGGTTCATTATGTTTCTCAAAGAAAAGATTACAAAGGAGAGAATAAATCTGACTTACTACTAAATGGAAGGAAAGTAGGCCAACTGGAATTACGTGCAATAGGTACGTAGTAAAGATGACAAAAATCTTAGACAATATAATGTTGTTAAGTAGATCAAAACCCAGGATAAAAACAGCGGCTGTTCTGAGAATGATGGGTTGGAATATAAGCTGCAAATGACATATGGAGGAGAAAGTAGTAGTGCCTAAATCTGTAATGCCTACAGCAGCAGCTATTTATCAATTCCTTCCTCTGCATCCCGTTAGTGTCAGCAGCAGGAGTAACACCTTCCAGGAACTTACCATCAACCAATGAAGAAATTATTTCACTTACAGTCTTCTGTGTTTGGGATTCCATTGATAACTGACAAGTCATCTCAAAGAGTGAATAATATTGATGGTTTCTTTGTGTGTGGTTAAAAACAGTCATCTTAGGTTTTGTGAAAGTCTTTCAATCATAAGACTAGTTGAGGTCATAACGCTAGTTCTACAAGTACAGTACAGGCAGATCAAGAAATCAAAAGTAAAAGGAAAATTAACATTATAGGGCACTTGTATTAGCAGCATTATTAAAAGGGAAAAATAAAGGCAGAAGAAAGGAAGTAGTAAATTTTTATATGAACTTTATTGTTTTCAAGTTTCTTGTGGTGTGCTAACGAGAGACCCATTTCAGCCTAGGGAAAAAAAAAACCAAAACCAAAACAAATTACTATTTAGGCAGTTATATTTTTACCTGGTCCTACAATGAAATACAAAGGGAGTAGCTTGGCTCCTATGGAGACTAGATGAAGAGTTAGGCACCAAAATGTGACTCTCAGATTATGTTTAGAGTAGACCTAGCTAGTCAACAGCAAACACTGAAAATAGAGAGTAGTCACTTAAATTTCTCCCTCTTCGAGGCTTCTGCCTCTATAGGCTTATACCCCCAGTTCCCTGGATAGTGAAAGACTGAAATCCTTTAATTTACAAATAAAGCTGGATTTTTTGCTTTAAGAGGAGGAAAAGATGGTTCATTCTCTACTGAAGAGAAAGCACTAGCCAAGTGATAAAGTATTTGGGAGCTCAAGAGAGGACATAGTTTCCATCCTTCCTATCTTTTAAATCTTTAACTTAAAAACATACACCACAGGATTCAAGGGGTTGAACAGAGAGCACAAAAGAAGAAAGGCCCTTAATGTTGGTCATAAAGACAGTTGTTTGAGTGGAAAAGATCAGCTCTGGGGGCTTTATCAAGACCAGATTATTAATTTTACCCAGTAATTCTAAAACACATCCCAAATAGAAGTCTAATGAGAGACCTATAACAGGCTATGAACTGACCTGATTGTTTAGTTTGGTCAAGACTACAAAACTTTAGGTCTCTAAGGAACTGAAAAATGAAGCTGAGGTACCTAGCTGAATCTGCTTGTCTCATAGCATAGATTATACAGATGTTTTCTTGACTTCAGTTTTTAACTGAGATATCTAAATTCTACCAGAAATTCTTACTTTCCATATATGGGTGTATGGAAAGATGTTCTGAGATGATGGAGTTTTATTGTGTTCTTAATGTTTTAATCAACCAAATTAGATCATTAAAACTTCTAATGTCTTTTAAAACTACAGCTTTTAAATTATCATATGGCTTTTGCTGGTTGTGTTTGTTTACTCTTTTAAGAATGATATTAAAAACGTAACTAAAGCCCAGTTCATGTGAAACCACTCTATTTTAAGTTCCTCCTCCTTCAGCTTGCTTTGATAAATGACACACTGAAAACCTCTTCTGTGTTAAGACGTCCAATTCTATCAAATATTAAAAGTCATAATCTCCTTATTAAATTCATGACATATTTTAGCAATCCCAGTTCTGACAAACTGTTTAGGGATCCTAAGGATGACAATTTTCTGTCTCCTTATCCTACAGGGAATTTTTTTTTTTTAAACTAAATTTATTAATTGGTCTTTTAAGAAAAAACACATGACCCTATAAACCTTGACTCGTGTAATATTAGACAAAAAGAGCTACAAAAACTGTATTATGAGAAAACCTCCTGATGTCTTAAAACATCACAAGAGCCTGTCCACCTGTTTTTTTCACAAACCAACAGATTTTATATATTATATACTTGATATATATGTGTTTTTGTATAATATAAAATATATATAAGTGTATATACATTACATACCTCACGTATGATGCATACAAAGTATACAAATGTATACAAATATGAACTTTAACTTCATATAAACAACACTAGTCTCAGATGTCTAAACTGTAAAAAATAGTACATGATAGTCTTTGGTAAAATAAGAAGAGAGAAAAAAAAAAAGTAGGATAAGAAGGAAGCTGAGACATGACATTCTTTATCTTAGCATTATGAGGTTCTCTTTGTCCTGAGGTTAATTTTTCACACCTGTGTGCAATTCATTCAGGTTAAGACAGAGCATGTGATGCTTCAATTTGTAACAAATTCAGAGATGATAAGTTGCAGCTGTTCTTTGAGATATGCAGTAACATAAAAAGTAGATGGCTTTGAAATGTAAAGATCTTGAATGTTTCTTGATTTTAAACTGGTAAGTGTTCAGAACAATTATCTAATCTTTAATCTGGATGACTATGCTTTATTACTACATGCATATGATGAAAAGGAAGATGATCTTTTCCCTCTAATCAGAGGTAGAGCTGTTTTATTTGTAGTACTTAAGTAGGTTTTTTTTTTCAGTGACTATTTCTGTGATTGTTTCGAGGTTTATGGAGAGAATCAAAAATCAGATTCTGGGTTTTTTTCTGCTTTTTCCTGTTCAAGAAATAAATGATATGTTCATTTTTTCTAGATTTGAATTTTATGTAAAATTTCTTCAAACTGATCTGTTTATTTCTGTTGCTAAATAATCTCCTCACTTCTCAGAGTTTTTATCACTTCATAGTTTTCAAAGCCTGACTGTCAGAAAACAGCTTATAGGGGGTTTTTTTTTCCCTTCTTTTTTTTTTTTTAGGTGGCAAAAATGGTTTTCTGTTCATAATGAACAAATGTGTTAAAAATCCTGTGAACTTTTCTGGCAGATGTGAAAATCTGATTGATTCTTGGCATGGATGTGTTTTTCCCCACTGAGGGTTTTTTTATTTACTCATTTATTTTCCCTTTCTTACGGAGCAAGCTGATATGAGAGAAAGGAGGAGAAGAAAACCTACTACAAATGAAGAAATGTGTAAATATATACTGTCTTTTGAGTGTTAAAAGAAAAAATGCAAATAGATTAATTGTTGACATTGCCAATGTCATTGATTTTGATATGGTGCAAAACTAGAGAAAAAGATGTTTTAGTAAGGTTAATTGTTGGGTAACAGGTTCAACTGGTTTCAGTACAGTCTGTGTACTGGGAAATGTTACTATTGTAAAGATCTTTATAACTGTGCAAAAAAGAAGTACTATGAAATATTTGGCAATATTTTAAACCCACTTTAAAAGAAGGTGTAATGGAGGAACTAAAATTTCTAAGTAGCTGAGAAAGGGATTCTTTTACAGTTCTTCAGGCTAAGGAAAAAAACCCCAATTGTTCAGAAGGACTTTTGTGAAGCCAGCAAAGTTTTTTCCATGGACAGGCCAGATCTATTTAAAGAAGTGGCTACTTGAAATTCTTGTAAAATACTATAATCCAGTTTTCCTACATAGCCAAAATTTTCTGTTCTGATTCATATTAATTTTGGATACAGTTTTTCAGTGGTAACCTTCTCCTTCCAGGATTCCCTTCACTCTGCAAAATCCTCAGTTCAGTTAGTGAGCTGGTTGGACAGCCATGACTAAATTCTACTTTTTCTGTGTTCTCATGGTTTAGCCTGTCATGCCTATGTAAGCAAATAACTTTTGGTTAAAATGATCTGTGTTTAAGTAAAAACAAAGCAGATAAGGAAAGCTTTACAATTCGGGCAATAGTAAGTCTTTTGTTACTGTGTGTTTGGTTGACGTTTGCCATATTCAGAAAGGAGCAGTGAAGTAAAAACAAAGCAGATAAGGAAAGCTTTATAATTCGGGCAATAATAAGTCTTTTGTTACTGTGTGTTTGGTTGATGTTTGCCATATTCAGAAAGGAGCAGTTTCTTTGGAGAGACTTAAAACTTCCTGCAGGATTTCAAAGCAAAGAATGGTTTCTCCTGTGTTGCTGTGGTAGGTCTTAACAAAGTTAGAATCTCTCCCACTTTCTGAGCATCATTGGCATGTCATGGAGAACAGGGAAGAGTGTACCTCCCTCTTCTCATTGTGAAAGGGTGTATTTTGGCTTGCTAGAGCTGTAAGGGGAAAACAATCCATGATGTTGTTTGTTGCTACTTGTCCCTTTTCTTCTCTATAGTCTTTTACTGGCTTCAGCTGTCTTCAGACTGTTCTCAGCCAGTTTATATTGATAACCTAGAAAAAAAGTCTGTGAACAATAGAAGTAAACACTTGATTGCGAGAGGCAGAGAGCAGTGATGGCAGATGTGTTGGGAAGTGGCACCTAGTAACTATACTATATACATTTCAAGAGTTTTACTTGGAACCAGCTCTAGTCAGTATTGAGGACTGAGTGTCCATTAGCATTTGGAGCATACATGATGTATTGCTGGAGCACATCTTCAGATTTGTTTATGGCTGAAAGGAATCCAGTTTGTCCTCTCTTGGACCTCTCCACGGAGTGACACAAGGCACTGTACGTGGGTGATTGGGAGATATGCTTCAGAAATACTCTCTTGTTCTGCTGAAATGTGTAAGTGGATGGACTCAGTGCAAACCACGGTCGTCTTTTCTATTGCTTCAAACTCTAAAGTCCATCTCTCCAGTATGGAAATGCTTTAATGATTTAAAATGAGCAGACAGGCTTGCTTAACACAAGCAAAAAGACTCTGTTTCTTTTCTGAGAAAGTGCCAAACTGTTTTTAACTACATTTTCTAAAACCCCACAGTCTGAAGCTGACATTAGCATAAGAAATTTCAGTCCATATGGTTGAGTTTGGTGAAATTAATGACAGATTAACCGTGTACTACTGGAATGCTGACTTGTCTTACAGACACTTGTTGGTATCTCTGCTGGCTAAAATACCAGAGGAAGGTGATATTAAAATTGCTATTCCTAAAGAGAAGCTTGAAAAAAATACTGTGTTAATGAAGCAAACTAGGAGTCTTGAGTTTAAGTATCAGCTCTCCCAGCACTTGCTGTGTAATTCCATTTTGTGACCTTTGATGTATTTACCTGATGCGTGTAGACAGACCTCGGGTGGTGCTTGTATTGTAGGCACAGCTAGAAATGTCAATATTCGTAAGAAGTTAAATGCCATGGTATGAATGTTTTGTCCATGCTAGCTAGTGATATCTTCAGTGAACTTGATTTTAAGTTCATATTCATGACACATATGTCTTCATGTCTCTTGTCTACTTTGTGGAAAATGTCAGTTTTTGGTAATGGGTGGCCTTTCACCAGTGTGCATATGCAGAGTCCATACGTGGCTCATACTGAGGTTGCTTCAGGTATGCTGAAGTGCAACATAATAAGTAACAATACCTATCAGAAATCATAAGCTTTATTGTTCATAGTTCAAAATAAAATAGCCTTAGTTCTAGGCAATGTCACTGTACAAATTATTCAACAGCATAAAGGACATTGTACAGGACCGGAGACGGCAATATCAGTAAAAAAAACTGAACAGATTTCGGAAATAAAACTAATTCTTCAGGCCTGGACTGAGGTACGATAATGGGTTAGGAAAGACAGCGCTGCCACAATTGAGACTTTATGGTTCTGTAAATAAAATGGACCTCATCCAGCAGACCAACATCCTACACAAATACTAAATGAATATAACATTTAGGAAAAAGGTTCTAAAAAAAAAAAAAAGAAAAAAATTAGTGACTTACACTGATGTACCTCCTGGCAGTGTGAATTTCTTTATGCTGCAGTACAATAGAAAACGGACTGGCTGGCTATCAAACATGTGAGGCATGTAGCACTTCCACTGAAATACCCGGAGGTTGTACCTGTATGGGAACAAGAACTTTAAAGATACTTGCTAATTAAGCCTGCGTCCATTTTGAAACACTGATTAGTACAATTAATCTGCCTCTGCACTTGGAGGCTATGGGGAATTGTTGTTTTGATGGCAAAAGGTCTAACAACAGAAAAATAAAATCACCAAAGGCCTTGTAGAATACATATTGGTGAGAAGTGAAAATATTTTAATAAACAGCAAAGTGTATTATCTTTGAAATATATACTTCTATTCATTATTTATATGAATATGTGAATGCAGATATACTTACTCATTTACATTTCTGGAGTATCTTCCATGTGGGAAATTCATTGCTTCACTATAGTTTAACAATAAAACATGAATGTGAACAACAGCATATTGTTTATGTGCGATTTGAGCAATGCCTAGAGATATCTTGCTATAAATCAAGACATACCGCCATTCCTTCAAAGGAAGCAAACTGGTTCAGCTCTATCAGCCATAACACCATTTGCCTAAGTTATGCCAAATGCTTGATCTAACTCAGCACATGTGCAGCAGCAACTGAGGTACTTCACGTATAAATTATCAGGGAAGAAAACAGGACAATTCTTGTCTCAGAAAAAGTACGTTTTCTGTTTCTTCCTAAAACACTACTGACCACAAACCATTTCTTCAAATAAAGAAAGTAGACCTTAATGTAAGGAACCTAAACCGAAGATTGATCATGTCTATGGTATTTAACATAATTCAAAATAATTTAAGGAAATATTACTCACTAATATTGTCATGCAGCTTTTTTCTTCAAGGTATTATTTTCAGTAAGCCCTGTTAATATCACTCTAGACAGACTAAAGTTAGACCGTTTTAAAGCTGGATTTAGAATACAAAGGCAGAACCCTCTCCAGGCAAAGTGTCATAACCTCTTCAGTTTGATTTCTTTCAACAGTGTTTCCAATGGATTTTTTTTCTGCATTTAATTTTTACCTAAATGTACATTTACTCTTCAGAAACATGGTAAGACAAAAAGAAATGCATATATTATGTGTTTATTTGTATTGTCAGGAAAGGATAACAGACACATGAAGGCCACCTCTGACACTCAAGTTCTATGTTCAAGGTTATGGGATTTTTTTAGTGTAACTTGAAACTAAACAAGGGAGGAGACTGTGCATTCCAAACACTAATAATTTACATTTTACATTCCACTTATCAAAATATTTTTGCTTGTACAAAATTCAACTTTTGTACAAGCTTTTTTTTACTTTATAAATCTACTGTATCTCTTAGACCATATATAATTATTTACTGTATACACATATCACATATTAAATGTGACACATGAAGGCCACCTCTGACACTCAAGTTCTATGTTCAAGGTTATGGGATTTTTTTAGTGTAACTTGAAACTAAACAAGGGAGGAGACTGTGCATTCCAAACACTAATAATTTACATTTTACATTCCACTTACCAAAATATTTTTGCTTGTACAAAATTCAACTTTTGTACAAGCTTTTTTTTTACTTTATAAATCTACTGTATCTCTTAGACCATATATAATTATTTACTGTAGAAGATATTTGACTTAGAGTTTTTAGAAGCTATTGCCATTGCTCCCTTTTGCAAGAAGAAAACCATAAATTTCTTTCAAGGTTACTGCACAGCCTGGGTATGTTCGCAACATTACAGGACAACGAGGGTAATTTGCTACATATATGCACTTTCCAATACTTGTATATGTTAGTCACATAAAATGTTTAATTCCTGTAGTCTAATCAGAGACTCAACACCATGACACTCATACCTTAGTAGCTGTAGGCCTTCCTTGGTAGTCTGACTACCCTGCTTAATGTACTGTAGCAAAATTTTGACTTGTAATTGTTAGTCCCTATTTTACACTCATGACTCTGTAAAGAAGTTGGAAGATGTCAGTTTTGAAAAGCTAGGGATTGGCACAGACTCCTCATAGTTTCTTGTTTGACTTTTAGTGGAACTGAGAGGGTGGATGTCTTCCCTGAGGTCCAGTAGTGCTGGTCTCCTAATCTCACATGTACCTAGAGCCCACAATAAGCTAATGCAATGGAAGAGGTGAGACATTTTGAGTAAAGAGTGAGTTCTGGAAATAGTTAAAACTTTAAAAAACAGTTTAAAAATAAAAAACATGTCTTGCAAGACTTATCAGAGTTGGCTTCCTTGCTTTTATCTTCATTGGCTTAAGATTCAAACTGAGGAAGTGTTAGCACTTGAAATAGATGTAGCTTGTGCTCATATAATTTAAGAGTTTTGTTTGATTAATTAGTACAAGTTTGTTCAACGTATTAATACTGTGGACAAACTAAAAAAAAATTAGTGACCTATTGCCCATTTTCCATTACAGTTGGAGTGACGTGACTTCTTTAGGTCACCTATTGCAATTGTTATAAGGAAGACTAATAGATCAATTTACAGTGAGTTTTAAATACGACAAAACTAATGATTTCTAGGAAGCTAAGAATTTTTACAATCTGAGAATCTGCATTGGTAGGAGGAAATATTGAGCTGTTGACTAACTCTTAAATCAGTCCAGCAGATGTGGAGAAGCATGTGATGGGTTCTGTATAGAATCAATGGATTACTGGAACTGGTGTATAGCTGTTAAACATTAGGGCTTCATTGGATTTTTATTTTCCTTCTTTCTTTTCCTCTCTCTTTTCTCCCTTCCTTTAATTTTGTCAAGTATTTAATGTATTGGCATCATTCACAAATACAGTGTGAAAAATGAAGGAGGATTCTCCATCCCCCCCGTACTCCCCCTGAGTTTTTCATGTGAAAGTTAGGATTTTTGGTTTTCTATTTTTAATTCTGTTGTGGCTTAACCCCAGCTGGCAACTAAGCACCAGGCAGACACTCTCACACCCCACCATGGTGGGATAGGGAGAGAATCGGGAAAGTGAGAAAACTCATGGGTTGTGATAAAGACAGTTTAACAGGTAAAGTAAAAGCTGTGCACAGAAGCAGATCAAACCAAGGAATTAATTCACTGCTCCCCATGGGCAGGCAGGTGTTCAGCCATCTCCAGGGAAGCAGGGCTCCATCATGCATAATGGTTTCTTGGGAAGACAGATGCCATCACTCCAAACATCCCTCCACCCTTTCCTTCTTCTTTGTCCCAGGTTTATATACTGAGCATGATGCCATATTGTATGGAATACCCCTTTGGCCAGCCTGGGTCAGCTGTCCTGGCTGTGTCCCCTCCCAGCTTCCCGTGCACCCCCAGCCTCCCTGCTAGCAGGCCAGCAAGAGAAGCTGGACTGTCCTTGTCTACTTAACATGCCGATGTTTTGAGTTGTCATCAACATTTTCTCATCCCAAATTCAAAACGTAGCCTCACATTAGCTTCTATGAAGAAAATTAACTCTATCCTGGCTGAAACCAGGACAAATTCTAAGTTTACCTACCAAATCATTTGGAAAATATGTGAACGTCTGTAAAAATCTGAAAGAATTTCACTTCAGAGAACAATATACGTTCAACATAGAAGAGGCTATATTGCTAGAGACTGCCTAATGCCCTTTATCCTTGTCCTGGTTTAAACCCAGCTGGTGACTAAGCACTATACAGCCACTTGCTTACTCCCCCCATGGTGGGATGGGGGAAGAGAATCATAAGGGTAAAAGTGAGAAAACTCGTAGGGTGAGATAAAAACAGTTTAATAAGGAAAGCAAAAGCCACACACACAAGCAAAGCAAAACAAGGAATTTGTTCACTGCTTCCCATGGGCAGGCAGGTGCTCAGCCATCTCCAGGATAGCAGGGCTCTGTCATGCATAACAGTTACATGGGAAGACAAACACCATCACTCTGAAAGTTCCCCCTTCTTCCCCCAGCTTTATATGTTGAGCATGACATCATATGGTATGGAATACCCCTTTGGTCAGTTGAGGTCAGCTGTCCCAGCTGTGTCCCCTCCCAGCTTCTTGTGCACCCCCAGCCTGCTTGCTGGTGGTGGGAGGGTGAGAAACAGAGAAGGACTTTGTGTAAGCACTGCCCAACAATCTGTGATATTTCATTTTTAAACACATCTGTAGATTCAGTCTGCAATAATTGATGTTTCTGAAGAGTGAAACAATGTGAAGGCTTAAGTTTTTATTAATGTTCCTAAAAAAAAAGAAAAAAGGCGGGGGTGGAGGGAGGGGGATATTTAATTTATCTTATCCTGCAATCTGTTTTTTGTTGACTTACATGGACAAAATGTTCAGAAATCGGATTTTTTTAAAATCCGTTAAAGATAACAGCTTCAAGATATGTATCAAACGATTTTATAAATGTGGTGATTTCAGTTTCACAGTTCTTTTTTTTTTTTTTTTTTAAATCCTGGAACACATATCACAGATTAAATGTTAAAAGCAGGTTTTGTAATGTT
>NW_010565507.1:14667-20896 GCF_000687285.1 Phaethon lepturus | reverse complement strand
ACCTAGTGATTCTGTGATTCTGTGATTTCATAATGGAAAGCCCATTTATTTTAGCTGTAGAAGTGAAAAGACAACAGGATGCAGTGGAATGTCCTGCTCATCTTTATTTCCATTTGGAGGAGGCATATGTATACATATGACTTCCAGAGACAATTCAAAACTTAGGGCATAGTTGTGGTCCAGTCACCTTTTCATTTCGGCAAAAATTCTCACCCTGGATGACACAAACCAGCATTATAGCATATGGTCTAAGAATAATTTTTTTTAAAGGCTCTCTTCAAATGTAATTTCACATTGTGCTGTGAAGATAGAAGACTCATTAGAAAATTTACTGAGGTGGAGGCAATTAGAAGGGTAAGATGGTGGTTTATTAATTTTTTCCTTACCCATTAAAGTCATGTATCTGTGGTTGAAAGCAAGCATCCTAACTAGAATCCTTGTCAGTTTGTATTTGAGTACATAAATGTGTCACAAACATTGAAATTTGTTGACATTTTTACTTGTACTTTATTTTCTAATTGTTGAGGTGTAACCCTGGTCCTTAACTCAGGCCTACACAGCTGCTTGCTCACTTCCCCACTGTCGTGGTTTAGCCCCAGCTGGCAAGTAAGCACCACGCAGCCGCTCGCTCACTCCCCTACAGTGGGACAAGGGAGAGAATTGGAAGAGTAAGAGTTAGGAAACTCATGGTTTGAGATAAAGACAATTTAATAAGTAAAGCAAAAGCCGTGCACGCAAGCAAAGCAAGACAGGGAATTCAAGGATACAAGTCTGTCTGCATTACTTCATTGAATTAATTGTTAAGTAAATTTAGAGATTATAAAAATGATTCTTTAATACAACCCTAGATACAGAGGTGCAAGATACAGCTATTTAAAATAGGACCTAGCTGCCTTAATTATAAATAAATTAGGCAGAAATCCTTAGAATAACACCTCAACAGGTGGTTAACCTGAGGAATTTACAATGAAAGATTATCCATTCCATTTTTTTTATTGAACATTAGTTAATTTTATGAGATTATTAAGAAAAAGAAGCATGTATCAATGAAGAAAATACTTCAAAATATGATTCTATTATTTTTATACATCGTACAAAAGGCATGTAAGTGAAAGAGTATCTACACTTCTTAACTTTAAAATCTAGAAAGTTATTGTAACAAGCAAATAGCATATACTTATTCTTTACTACAATAATAAAACAAAATGCAATTTACCAAGAAAACATTCAATTAGGATGTGATGGTACATGCCAGGTGCCTACCAAACCACTCTATCACTCTCCCTTCTCAGCAGGAGAGGGGGAGAAACTATGACAAAAGCTCATGGGTTCAGATAAGGACAGCTAGATCAATCAACAATTACTGTCGCAGGCAAAAGAGACTGAATTTGTGGAAATTAATTTAATTTATTGCCAGTTAAAAAGAGCAGGGTAATAAGAAATAAGAACAAATCTAAAATCACCTTCCTCCCACATCTCCCTTCCTCCCAGACTCAACTTCACCACTGACTCTTCTAATGTCCTTCTCCCAAGCAGCAGCGGGGGATGGGGGTTGCAGTCAGTTCATTATGCTTTTTCTCTGACACTCCTTCTTACACATGCTCTTCCCCTGCTCCAGCACGGGGTTCCATCCGCAAGAAACAGTCCTTCATGACCTGTTCCAATGTTGGTCTGTCCTACAGGATGCAGTTCTTCAAGAACCTCTCCAGGAAGGGTCCTTTCCATGGGGTGCAGTCCTTCAGGAATGGACTGCTTCTGCATGGACTCTCCATGGGCTACATCTGCCTTCAGGACATATCCACCTGCTGTGGTGTGGGGTCCTCCATGGGCTGCAGGGTGGATATCCGCTCTGTTGTTGTCCTCCATGGGCTGCACGAGGACAACCAGTGTCACCACATTCTTTTCCATGGGCTGCAGAAGAATCTCTGCTCTGGCACTTGGAGCACCTCCTCCCCTTCCTTCTTTACTGACCCTCGTGTTTGTTGTTTCTCTTACATTTTTTTCTCTCCCATAGCTGTTGTGCAACATTTTTACATTTTCTTAAATAAGTTATCACAGAGGTTTCAGCAACGTTGCTGATTGGCTCAGCCTGGGCCAGCAACAGGTCCATCTTGGAGCCAACTGGCATCGCTTCTGTTGGACATGGGGGCAGTTTCTGGCATCTTCTGAAAGAAGCCACCCATGCAGCCCTGCTGCTACCAAAACCTTGCCACATAAACCTGATACATAGGAAAAAAGATAAATCAAACTTATTTCAAAGCTTTTCTTGGGAGAAGAAGGTGTCAGGCTCAGTGTTTCCTTACTCTGCAGCCCAAGATCCCTTTATACTCACTCATTTCTGGTAATATAGCAATTATGCTCCTTAGTAATTAGCCAATTTAGAACACAGAAAGAACTACTCATCTATATGATATTACAGTGGAGGAGGAAATTATTAAGCGAAAGAACTTGAGGCTTTGAAAATTGAAATTCTCTCATAATTTTATGCAGTTAGCATAAAATGTCACTCATACTAATCACATTTACTGACATTTGAATGTCAGTTCAAATTCAGTGAAGTCCCACTTAAATTCAGACATATTTGGTTTAGGGATTTGAAGTGTAGAAGAAGAAATAAGCAATGTTAATACATTAATGCAAACATACATATATATTTGTACATCTATACATTTCTTGGATTGTTCTTTTTTACTGTATCTCAGTAAAAGACAAAAATGAGGCACAGTCCAGTATAGAAGCTAAAATAAAACAAAATATTCTTCAAGAGCTCATTCCTGACCTTTTATATTTCTACATACAAATAGACTGCAATAGCTATTGTTTCATGTGATGTACATTCACTTAGGGGGTGACATGCTTTGACTCAGACATCTTGGATTCTAAAGAGGAAAGGAAAGAAGTTTCAACTATTGACTAGTTGATGGAACCTCAGCTCCAGTATTCTGCCTTTTCACTCCCTGTCCACTAATTAGTTCATGATGCAAAAAGTCATTCTCTAGATAAGTATAAAATTTGGCAGAAATGCCATTTCCCCTACACACATGAAGTAACAGACCTATCAATCTACGAGTATTGAGTAGTTTGTGCCTCTTTCTTATTGCACAATTTTGCTTCAGAGATGAATGAAGTTCTGTCTGAAAAATCTGCAGAGGTACTGTCCTTGTTTCAGCTGGGCTACAGTTAATTTTCTTCACAGAAGCTAGTGTGAGACTATGTTTTGGATTTGGGATGAGAAAATGTTGATAACGTGCTGATGTTTTGGGTTGGTGCTAAGCACTCAAGGACTGTCCGGCTTTTCATGCTGGCCTGCCGGTGAGATGTCGGGGATGCACGGGAAGCTGGGAGGGGACACAGCCAGGACAGCTGACCCAGGCTGGGCAAAGGGATATTGCACACCATATATGATGTCATGCTCGGTATATAAAGTTAGGATGAAGAACAAGGAAAAGGGGGACATTCAGACTTATGATGTCTGTCTTCCCAAGTAACTGTTACGTGTGATGGAGCCCTGCTTTCCTGGAGACGGCTGAACACCTGCCCGCTGATGGGACATAGTGAATGAATTCCTTGTTTTTCTCTGCTTGCATGTGCGGCTTTTGCTTTACCTATTAAACTGTTATTATCTCAGACCATAAGTTTTCTCACTTTTGCTCTTTCAGTTCTCTCCTCTGTCCCACTGTGGAGGAGTGAGCTAGAGGCTGCGTGGTGCTTGGTAGGTGGCTGGGGTTAAACTACAACAGGTATCTTCGAACTTCAAACATTCAGTGATTCTGTGAATGTAGAAGTTAGTATTTTGATAAAGAACTAAATATATAGCCTTTTCCAAACAGTTTGAAAATCACATAGTTTCCTGAAAAATCAAGTAAGATGGATTACAAAATGCCTTTAATACTGCTGTACCTTTCATTTCACATGAAGTTAGCAGAGCAGTGATACAATATTTTTTTTCTGTGTTTGGGAATCAACTGTAATTCCAAGGCTGTTTTAGGCTACTATAAATAAATATATTAAACCAAACAATTTTGTACTTTCAGGCTTGTCGCTTTATCTCTTTTGTAACATTATTGTTCATGTACACAGTCTTTATTTCTTTAAAGGACAACTTGTTTCTAAAAATTCTAACAACTGAGCTGCCAGTTTGTATTTTACAAAACTGACCTTTAGATTATTATTATTACTGCTTAAAGAATAATACTGGGTTTGACTAGTATTTTCTCTGGCAAGGAGCTTCAATCAACAATTAAAAGAAACTGATAGAGTATTTATGTAGAAATATATAACACAAGACAAAACACTTTTCTTTAGAGTAAACTACGGGACTTTAGTGGTGTTGGTCTGCTGCAGCTCCTATTAACGGACCTGTCACTTTCCTGGTATTTTTTTTCAGCCCCAATTTTAACAAAAAAGTGAAATCACTCTGTAGTTTCTTTGGCCAGAATAAAGATTGTCAACATTTTGTGTAAGTTGTGCCACGGAATTATTTAAAACAATAAATCACTGAGGGAGAAAATAGTCATCCATATGAATAGCTTCTAAAGATACAACTAATGCAATATCGTACATAATATCTGCTACAGGAAAAGAGTGAATTAGTAGCAAATGATAATGGAGTAAAGGATGTTGATGGGTTCTTTTATATATTTAGTAAAGATGTCAGCTTCAACTTGATACACAGAAAAATTTCAGAAAAGGGTGCTATAAAAATTAAAACTAGAAACAGCACAAGAACAGTGGTTTTGAAGTATTAAGAACACAAACTTATCACTCATGAATTCAGTAAAAAATTGTTCAAGTCCTACGCTGTCCCACAAAACATGATTAATGATGCTAAAGCTGAAGGATAAACAGCTTGTAAAAAAGTAGTTTGGAGCTGAAGGATGAGACTCAAAAAATGTGACTTTGATGAGATACTAAGTATTCTAGGGCCTCTGCCTTCAAATATGCACTGAAAAGTGCACAGTGGGGGGAAAATATACCAAAGAAATAGCGCATACTGATCACTGTGAAAAAGGGAGACCTTATCAAGAGCTTAACATATGTGAAGATCTTAAAGTTTTATAGGTGCAGGATCACATGATGATAACCTCTTAGATGCTTTGAAGTTTTATTTCCTTTGAAATTTGAAAATACAGTAGCAGAACCTCCAAGCAAACAAAGAATAGCTGAATTTTAAAGTTTCGATGATGCATGACTGTTTACTACATACTCATAACTGTTCATCTTACTCAGCCAATGCTGTTACAGTGTTTAACCTTATTTGCACCTTGTCTCATTAAGTAGTCTCTGTGATGACTGTAAATCATTCTTGTAGCCTGTAGAAAGTCAGTTAAACAGACAGTTTCTGAAGTAAAATATATACATTTCACATCTGAAGAAAGAGTGTGAGGAAAAGCTTTTCTCCACCACCTTTCTTTTTTCCCTGTGCTGCTGCTATCTTCTGATGACTTTTGGAGTACACAGACCTTTGCAGATGGGAAAGGGGCAGCAGTCAGTAGCCAAAACATCTCTCTTGATAAACCTTTTCCAGTCATAATATGTTATCTTTAAATTTTCTAGAATGTTTTTCGTATACATATATGTATGCATACACACTCATATATAGGATCATAGAATGATAGAATAGTTTGGGTTGGGAGGGACCTTCAAAGGTCATCTAGTCCAACCCCCCTGCAATGAGCAGGGACATCTTCAACTAGATCAGGTTGCTCAGAGCCCCGGCCAACCTGACCTGGAAACTTTCCAGGCATGGGGCATCTGCCACCTCTCTGGGCAACCTGTTCCCATGTTTCACCATCCTCATTGTGAAACATTTCTTCTTTATATCTAGTCTAAATCTACCCTTTTTTAATTTAAAAGCACTAGTCTTTGTCCTATTGCTACAGGTCTTGCTACAAAGTCTGTCCTCATCTTTCTTATAGGCCCCCTTAAAGAGGGCCCTTTAATATATCTATGTATTCCTCTCACATTCCCAAAGCAGAGGCAATTCAGATATTGATTGTGCCCTGTCTTAATGATTCTGCCCAGAATGATTTCTTCCTGGAAAAAGCAAATGGCTGTAGTAGTACTTAGACTGCAGTGTTTTTATCTATCTGTAAATGGATTATGGACTCTCAGGATAAACACCTGCCTTAGAGATCACATAAATCACTTTTATTGACAAATTTTATTAAAACCGTGGCAAGTAACAAGGATATTATTTTTAAATAATTTTATAAATAAAAGGCATTCA
>NW_010565507.1:0-14636 GCF_000687285.1 Phaethon lepturus | reverse complement strand
ATTCCTGATTGCTATTTGTAAATAACCGTCATACTGTTAATGAAAAGACATAAATACAATAAATATATGTCATTATCTTGTCAATTTTTCTATGCCAAGTTATGGCAAATGCATGTCTAGCTTCCTGACTCATGGTTGTCCAACAAGTTTGCTTATGACAGGAGATTTGGATAGGTGTATAAAGATGTTTAAATATTTTCACCTAATTCAAAGTGAAATAATACAGATTTTAGGACAGTTCATAATTTACATTTATAGATCTGTATCCAGCTGTTTCCAGTTTTTTTCTTTTCCAGTTTAGTAATAAATATTCCTCCTTACACATTCTCCCCTCTTGTTTTTTTTCTTACAGCACTGGAATTCCTTGCACCACCTGTTTAATTTGCATCCAAGAACATCCTGGAATAGTTTATAAACTTAGAAGATTTTTGGTTTTGTTACAATTTGTCCATCTTCTCATTTTTTCAGCAATTCCTCTGGTGAAAATAATATGCCTGAGAAATCAAATTTGCCACCAGTAACAAAAGTTGCAAAGGAGTGAATGATACATATTTTTTTAAAAAATGTTTTTCAACTTCTCTTTGCAAATCTTCTGGGTTTTTTAGGGGAAGTTTTCATGTCACAAACCACTAAGGAAGGTAAAATAAGAAGCATTTTTACCTACTATAAAACATAATTTTTATTATTGTTATTTTATTTTTTTAAGCTAACAGAAAAACTAACTTTCCCATATTCTTGCTTTTTTCCAATTATATGAGGATGTGTTTATCTGTGCATAGGCTGGAAAATACGATAAATACTGAACCACAAATAGTTTATAGGTGATACAAAAAGTCAATGTTGACTGTGAAGAACTGAAAAAAAAAGAAAAATCACAGTATTGTGTGATAAAGAGATTGAACTGAATAGCTATTCAATGTTTTTCATAAAATACAACTTTTACACCTTCAGAAAAGGGCTCAATTTAGAATATTCTCATTTTGGAAAGAAATCTTGGAAACATTACAGTTGGTTTTTAAAAAACATCAATTTAACATACAGAAATGGTAAAAAAACAACAAAAAAATAGTCATTATTCTATAGTCACGAGAACTAAGGAATGATTGGAAAAGGGCAAGAAAGTATGTAATCCTTTCATATGAAGACAGAATAATAGTCTAGCTTTTTATATTTTGGTAAACATAATGAGTAGAGGATACGACGAGGGTCCATATGTTCATGAAAAGAACAGGCAGTGTTGATTCATTTTTTCCTACTGAGGATCTGTGAGGCAGCCAGTGAAATCAGGAATCAGATGGGCACAAAAGGAGTCATTTTCCACCAAACACAGATTTAAATTGTGAATTCATTTGCACACAATGTTCTGGAGGTCAAAAGCGTAAGCGTGTCCAGAATCAATCAAAATTTTAAGTGAAAAACATTTGTCTCTTGCTATTAAATATGATGGCCCAAGTCCTGCTATTGTTGAAATCTTCAAGAAAAGAGGAAAGGTTTAACCTTACATATTCTGCTATTGTACATTTCCCTAAATATCTTCAACTGCAGCTTGACAGTGAAGCATAAGGCTTGAATCATCTTTGACTTTACCCATGAAGCAGGTTGAAAGCCATTGAATTCTTATTTTCATTTTTGTCCTTCGAAGATATGTGTTGTGGTTTAACCCTAGCCATATAATCTTATATATATACCAAATGACAGCAGTATGAACCTTCTCTGACATCCTTTGGAGCAGAAATCACATTAGATTTTCTTTGCTTGTCCAGAAAACACATGTAAATCCATTGTCGTGGTTTAGCCTCAGCTGGCAACCAAGCACCACACAGCTGCTCGCTCACGCCCCTGCTGATGGGATGGGGGAGAGAATCAGAAGGGTAAAAGTGAGAAAACTCATGGATTGAGATAAAGACAGTTTAATAAGTAAAATAAAAGCCACGAACACAAGCAAAGCAAAAGAAGGAATCCATTCACTATGTCCCATCATCAGGCAGATGTTCAGCCACCTCCAGGAAAGCAGGGCTCCGTCACAGGTAATGGTTACTTGGGAAGACAAATGCCATAAGTCCAAACGTCCCCCCTTCCTTCTTCTTCCCCCAGCTTTACACGCTGAGCACGGGGTCATATGGTATGGAATATACCTTTGGTCAGTTGGAATTAGCTGTGTTGGCCATGTCCCTTCATCCCCTCCCAACTTCTTGTGCACCCCAGCCTACTCGCTGGTCGGGTGGGGTGAGAAGCAGAAAAGGCCTTGACTTTGTGTAAGCACTGCTCAAAAATAATGAAAACACCTCTGTATTAGCAACATTTTTTCCAGCACAAACCCAAAATGCAGCCTTATACTAGCTACTATGAAGAAAATTATCGCAGCCAAAACTAGCAACTCCATAGAAGAGAAACACAAACTGTCAGAGCACCCTAAAACTCTGCAGATCTTGTTATTTAAATGTAATCAATTATGTACCTGTATAAAGAGATGGAGAACATACATTTCCAGTAATTGATGTAAAATACTGGTGAAAAGTGAGAAATCCTTCCTTGGTAATCTATCATTCAAAGGTGGAAGAACTTGGCCTTTTAACATTAATGTCAGGTGGGGTGGTGGGAGGCACTAGATGGGCCTAGAGGATATTTTCTGGATTCTGGAGAATGCACTGCACTAAGAAAGCTTTCCTGTTTGTAACAGATTGAGCGTCCTGGTTAATGTTAGCTGTATTTGGCTCTACAAACAGGAGACAATAAGGGCAAGAGCACAAGCACTTTTAAAAAACCCTTCATGTATCCTCAGTTCTGGGGATATTTAGGTTGAATTAATAAGCAACTTAAAATTATCTCCCATTTATAGCTAAATGCACTGATCCTTTCTCTGGAAAATCATCTCCAGGGAAGCTGAGGCAGAACTGAGCTGATTCCCACACTCTACAGTTCAGTCACTGGCAGTGAAAAGGATGATAATCTCATATCACAACCTCTTCACTATATCAGCAAAAACAGTCATAGAGGGTCAGCAATAAGGCTGTTGATCTGTATCTGGATATGTAGGAAACCTTTAAATTCTCAAAGCTTGCTTAAATATTATATATTCACTTACATAATGATGTGGTTAGCCATGGCTCGGTGATAAAACCGTAGCATCTCAGTAGTAACACTTGGTAAACTAATTTTGTTTGCACATCCATTCATTTACTTGTTTCTGTACTCGGTACTACACCAGTAGTAAAATGATTTAAATCATCTGGAAATACAAATTTATTCCTAATAGCAGCTGCAAAGTATTTTAATAAGTATTACCAAGTATTAGAAAGTCTCAGTCATTACTGAAAATAACTTTATGTGACCTATGATTGCAGCTTTTAATTAAAGTCTCTCCATATTAACAGCATTATCTTGCACCATATGTCTCCAAATATATTATTTTAATAACTTGCATGAATCATGTTGTGTAATTTTATTAGAGGTAAAACTAGTAAAGACCAATGAAATGTTCTAATCAAAACTTTTTTCCTCAACTGACTTTCTTCTTTCATTCAGGTCCAGGGTCAGCTTCATTGACCTTCTTAATTCATATCTTGTCTCCCATCATGTCTGAAAGGTTACATTCTGCCATAAAATATCTGATCAACTTTCCATATTATGTCTTGAAACTTTGTTTGTATTTCTTAGGACTATTTTGCATCAGATTGCTCTGTATTTTATCAGCTATATATTTTTACATACAAATACTTAATGGTTTATCTTATGTAGTAGTGCTCAATAAATATTGAGCTCAAAACTGAATAATCTTTTTCTCCAAGGGAAAAAATTATGGATATTATCTTCCAAAACATTAATTGATAAAATTTGACTCAGTAATATACTGTTGAAAAGTGATCACTTAAAAAACTAGTACCATATTTAATCCAAGCAATAATAGTTTAAGTTTGCAAAACTAGTAATAATTACTGTTATAAAGCTATTTTTTTTTTCTTTAGAGGAAAACTTGTACAATACGTTTTTTTTTTTAATTTAATAGCATATTGCCAAGCTATTTACAGTGAAAGGTTACGTTACTGGCAATTTAATCCATCACATGTGTGCATAGCACATTAATTTTGTGCATAGTACACATCATATCAAATTCTGAGCTGGTACAAATTAGGATTCCTCTGCTGATTTCAGCCTATATCATGAACATTATTGTGCACCCATCTCTATAACTTAATATTGACATAAAATGTTATTTTAAAAATAAACATATGCTTGGTTATTTTATTCAGTGTGCTTATAATAAGTTGGACCCTTTTCTCTGTTAATGATTCTTTCTTGATTTTTTTGATAATGATTCTTTATTGATTTTTTTATTATTATTTGAAAGGTACTTTGAAAATTAATTTGGGCTATCTGCATAAATTTTTGAGGGCAGATTTATTTGTTATTGATGATATAGAGAGTTGAAGTTTAGAAGTTTTTCTCATTAGGAACTTAACTTTTTAGGTGTAAATTCCATGTCTTTGTCAGGCTAAGCAAAAGGTACTCTAAATTCAATTTTCAGAACTTTTTCATGCCCAGATTTTGAACAAGATTTTTTTTATTTATTTATGTTTTTAAATACAATTCTTCTCCTATCTCAATCAATAACATATCAGTACATACCACAGTAGTGGTATGTTGAATAAGTAGGGAGTACTGTGTAGTTAATGAAAGAGGATGTTTGGGATTTATCAGAATTGCCAAAAAGCCATGATCCACTTGGACAACCCTTCAAGAAAACCAAACATAAAGAATTGGAATGAATTAAAAAACAAAACAAAACAAAACAAAACACAAATGCAGAAAAACCTAAAATATTTTAACTACCTTCTTATGAAGATACCTCAAAAACTTTTTACACTGAACAATGAACAGAAATAGGCAAGATTTGCAGGAAGATGTAATCTGTCATTATAACAACTGCTATAGTGGAGAAAAAAGAACAAGCTCTTGAACACATAAAAGAATGGTCTGTTTGCTTGGAAGGTTGCCTATTGCTAACTCCAAAAAGATTTTCTATTAGATCAACTAATATTATCTTTCTCACAAACATTGCTTACAGACATCCTTAACCCATCACAGCTAGAGAACTGTCATGACAAGAGCAAAGATTGTGATAACGGAAAACATCCTAAGCCTTAGAAGACTCAGACATTCAGTGCATGCAATGAGAAATCTTCACTATCAGATGCTTTCAACCTGTTTGAATGGTTCTGCTTCTGCTATTTAAACTCCTTCTACTAAGCGTTTGTTGGTAAAAGTCAATTAACTTTCTATCTCTTGTCTGGCTTTATATCATGCCCAGTCTCCACTTGTCTTCTTTTACAACACTAATATTTTTCATACAGCACCTGGATAACAGATAAATAATAACAACATTAATATCTATGACAACAATTTTCAACACTGATGGCTTATACTGGATGTTGCAGTCTCTGGGTCTGTAGGTTGCACTCAGGCCCCAGGAAAACATTTGGTAAAGAGAAGGTAGGAAGCAGCTACCTTGCCTGGCTTTCAAATAAGTCTTTCAAGTAAAGGTTGCCAAGAAATGACATAGCAGGTCTGTAATGTGCTTTGTATTGTTTCATAAAGCAAGATTCTTCTATTTTTATTTTCTTGATTAACAGATCTATGCTAAATCAGATATGATATAGTTTGAAGTTAATATAAAAATGAATTTAACAAGTACTTGAGCTGTTTAACTGTTGCAAAACCATGGAGTTAGTGGAGCTATGTTGATCTAACCCAAACATTTTCTTCTACGCTGTTCATAATAACCTACAACAAACAGAAACAAAACCCCAAAGCTCTTTCACCTGAGATCTGTGCTGAACAATCACCCCTCACACAGAGTATTAGCTGATGTACTTCATGGTTGGTGTCCTAAGAGGATTTCTGAAGAGAACATTGAAAATTCCATAAATAAAAAATAACAATGGAAGCAAGCACAAAACCTTCTTTACTGAGATTACTTATACTGTAAAGAAACTCAGGACAATCATGAGTTCTTTCTCAATGCTTTAAGCAGTGGTAAACACACATATAGAGCTCAAAAAAACCCCCAAAAAACAGCAAACAAACAAACCCAAAACCTGTTTGAATCTCACATGCAGTGAGAATTTAAGTAAATGAAGACAGGAAAAAAAATATTTGCAGAGGGAACAAACACAACTATGTAGACTCCTAACACATCTGGGTATTGCCCAGACTCAGAATAAGACTCGGAATTATATACACTAATTCTGTTTCAAAAGGGTTAGAAACATAGAATCACAGAATGATTATGGTTGGAAAAGACCTCTGAGATCATCAAGTTCAACTGTCAACGCAACACCACCATGCCCACTAAACCACTTTCCAAAGTGCCACGTCTATATCTTTTTTGAACACTTCCAGTGATGATGACTCCATCACTTCCCTGAGCAGCCTGCTCCAATGCCTGACCACTCTCTCAGTAAAGAAATTTTTCCTAATATACAATCTAAACCTCCCCTGTTGTAACTTGAAGGTTAAAGCATTATGTTTATTCTAACTTGTACCTTTACACATGACTGTAAAAAGTTAAAAGAAATTTTTAAAATAGACTTCAAATTGTAGGCTAAGATGGAATCCTGATGAAGTTTAATAATATAGTAATGCATTTAAGAATAATATCTCTCAAGAAAAATGAAGATTCAGCATTTCAACAAGAAAAAATGGAACCATCATTGAGAGAAATTAAACTTCATTTCTGAAAGGAACATGCTGTATATTAAACACAAGGGACTTGAAAGTACAAGAACATGAATGGGAGGGAGGAGAGAATCCATTCTGACTACTTCTTAGTACAGATAAACTGTAAAATCCTGACAAATTCCTTCTTTCGGACTACTTTGTCACATTTGCAAAGGCAAAAAAATAAAGTAAGCATAAAAGCAGAGGTATGTTCATATAATCAAAAAAATTCAAGGGCTTCAACTGTGCAGTGGAAAATTCTGAGGCTAAAGAAATGTCACAGGAAATGTAAAAATGGGATTTCCAATCACCTGAGGTTCATGTACTGCCTGCAGCTTGATAAGGACAAACAAGACCTGTAGTTTGCCTCATTCCAAACTGGCATGTATCACTTGGACCTTACTTATCTTGTAGTCCTTCCTGGACCTCAGTAAGACTCATGGAGCAGTGTGAAGAGAGAAAATAAATTTGCTCTTGTGAAAGATTTGAACAATGTGAAAGATTTCTGAGAAATTTAACACAAGTGAGTAAAGTGGACAGAGCACAAGTACCAATTTAACGGAGGTGCTGGAGGTGATTTTAATCTCCATTCCTTCCACAAGCTCCAGAATAGAAGCTAATGTGAATCAGGTTTCTGTCACATAGTGGTATGTCCATCTTTGTAGTCAGATTAGGTAGAGACTGATCCTGGTAAACTTGATCAGTTCAGAAACATCACCAACATACAACTAAAGACTATAATGTAAAAATATGACTGTGTTGGGAGCAACTCCTTCGAGATCAAGTCAAATGATACAGGTAGTTTATGTCATCAGGGATTTAACATCAGGGTTGTAATTCAAGCCCCAGGCTGAATGCTTGTATACAGATATAAAATCACTGCGTATTCTACTTGTGTTTTATTGTACCAGATCAAGAAAAATTATGTTAACACCATCACAGATTTAGTGTCCTCGCACAACTACATGTGTAAGTATCTGCAAACATAAGAAGCAGTTCAGGAAATGAATCTGCCTTTTTGACAACAGAAATGTAAATACTGGGTTGACTCTGTGATTTGTCTAGACTCTTACATCCAGAATACCATGAAGTGAAATAAGTTTCCTTTGCTACATTTTTTAGCAAGAAAAATGCTAAATGCTACATGCTACAGACAAAAATGCTAAATGCTACAGATGATACTTTATTTACAGAGGACAGAATGATTATTTTGTGGTAAAGTCAATAACAACTTTTTAGAAATCACAGTTCCTAGCATGAATAACTGGAGAGAAAATGCATATGCTCTTCTTGTATTTTCAAGTGCTTGAAAAATTCAGTTTTATGTTCAGTTATTGTGCCTTAATACTCAGTGAAGACACCTGAATTGTACATTGTTTTGCTAGTTCTTTCTGTTTCTGTTCTGTACTTTGAACATTGTTGTAGCTGATCAGTCTATTGCCCTTGTAGCTCTAGTGCCTCTGTGTCATCATGTTAAACAGATGAGTTATCCTTCCTCAGATACCCAGAAAAATTCCACACTCTTGGACTTAAGGTCAATGTCTTTTACCTTGTCTTTTTTGCAATGTCTGTTGCACCAAACTATATTGCACATACTCAAAGAGATCTCCTTGTTCTCTGTGGGGAAGAAAAGTTTCACAAAATGCTTGAGATGAAATATCAGTGTGAGAGGATGATAAGGCTTCCATGCAATGAAAGGAAAAAAAAGGAGAAAAAAACACAAAAAAACATAATGCAGAATTGTATTTTGTCAATAAGGAGAGTGCAAGGAAATGGATTTTCAGAATGCCTTGATCCAAACATTGATATCATGAGGAGATGATCAGAATTTTCTCATGACAATATGTTTGAACCTTGGTTTATGAAAAATGCTACCAAGTCAACAGAAGATATCAGAAATTGGAGAACAAGCATGAGCATTTTTCAACTGTAGCATATAGCACTTGTCAGTGTAAGTGTATACCCCACATATTTGCAGCATAACATCAGAAGTGGTAACTTTCATTACAAGAACCATGAAAGTAGTAAGTTTTATGCATATGCAGAAGGAGAAATAAATAAATAAAGACAAAAAATGGGAAATGATCCTGTGAAGTGTTATAGCATCTTTCCCTATGATATGTATACTGGCCACACTGAACCTCTTCTAGAAAACTACTGAGAGACCTTGGAAAAGGGCGGACCACATGTACAGAGGAGTGGAAAAGAAAAAAAAAGGCAAAAGGGAAAGATCTTTCTTGTCTGAAGAATATGTTGCTTTCACTGGTAATAGTGAAAAACTTTCATTAAGATTTTTTTATAATTTCTGTTCTTTGGCATAGCAAAACAATCTCATGGCTCCTGTTGTAGTCCTATGTATATCACTCTGCCAATAATTTCTGACCATAGAATCTTTCACAGGGATCTAAAGATAACTTTCATTTTTAACTAACTTTCCCAAGGTCACCAAGCAACACACCTTCAGCAAGAATTATTAATTAAAAAAGGCAAATAAAAACATTTTAATACATAATTTGAATGGATAATGTTGACCCTTTTACATTGTCAAGTGCACAGTTGGAAGTAATTCAGTGTTGTCTCCAGTCATTTTGAAAGTTCATCTTTTCATACATTATCATTTGCAAAAATGTAATAATTGTTCTATTTTTTTTTCCTAAAAGCTTCTTTTTACAATGCTCCACATGATCACAGTTTCTAAAGTGCAGTACTCCTAAGAGTTGCCAAGAGATGAGGTTTTAAATATAATACTATAAAGAATATGGATGTTTCCAAAACAGTGCAAACAATTCTCACATTTAAAACTCTTCTTAAATAAAAACATTTTTAAACATAATTATACTATACACAAAACTCCATGAGCTGAAAATATTCCATAGAATATCTTTGAAACATTAATTATGTATTTCACTTGAATTATCCCTGAAATTCTCATGAGATATTCACAGAAGCTACACGAGACATAAGGAAAAAAATATTCAAGAAAATTTGATCTCCTGTTAAAAAAACCCAAACAAACATAAAAGTTCATAAGAATACATGACTGAAGGGTCATTTGCCCCAGTAAAAAACATTTAGAAGAGGGTATCTATCTCTTTCTTCATCACAGTAAAACTTACTCTCCCAGCACCCAGCCAAGCACATGAAAAAAGAGGGGTAGGAGAATGTTGAAACTACAGACACCCATGAGCGGTGACCATAGGAGCAATCCTGTCACTCTCCAGTTAGCGAAAACAAGCACAGGTCCCCAAAGACCTGAGCCTTCCCACCACAGCTGCCCTCACACTGGTGGATTAAACATGATAAACACCTCTCAGTACTACACAACTGTCCTGGTTTCAGCTGAGCTACAGTTAATTTTCTTCATAGAAGTGAGTGTGAGGTTATGTTTTGGATTTGGGATGAGAAAATGTTGATAACGTGCTGATTTTGGGTTGGTGCTAAGTAATCAAGGACTGTCTGGCTTCTCGTGCTGGCCTGGGGGGTGCACGGGAAGCTGGGAGGGGACACAGCCAGGACAGCTGACCCAGGCTGGCCAAAGGGATATTCCATATCATATGACATCATGCTCAGTATATAAAGCTGGGGGAAGAAGAAGGAAGCAGGGGGACACCTTCAGAGTTACGGCGTTTGTCTTCCCAAGTAACTGTTTCGCGTGATGGAGCCCTGCTTTCCTGGAGATGGCTGAACACCTGCCTGCCCGTGGGGACTAGTGAATTAATTCCTTGCTTTGCTTGCATGCGTGGCTTTTGTTTTACCTATTAAACTGTCTTTATCTCAAACCATGAGTTTTCTCCCTTTTACCCTTCTAATTCTCTCCCCTTTCCACCATGGGGGAGTGAGTGAGTGGCTGTGTGGTGCTTAGTTGCTGGCTGGGGTTAAACCATGACAACAACCGTCTTTCAGTAAACTCAGACCTGTACCATTTAACACTGAAAGCCAGTAAACCTCAGCCCAGTGTGCGCTAATCCTTCTTACCAGCAAACACATCCAAACGCATTTTTAAGTTACCAAAAGAAAAGAAACAGCACTCCAGTTAAATTTAATCTTTTACACATGAACACCGTATTACCAAGCAATGTACAAGTGGCTCATTGAGCGCATCCCTCTCATCTCTGGGGGTCCAGCCTCAGGAGTGATCATGGCAGTGCAGGAGCAGAGCTGTGCTCCCATTGAAATCATTGGTGGCTCTGCCATCGATTTCACATGACAACAGAGAAATGCTCTCACTAGAGAGTTATGATGTCTGCAGTTTAATGAAGCCATCTGGATAAACTCTAACTGAAGATACCCATGTTTTCCAGATCAGTTAGTCTCTATCAATTCAGAAATCAATTGCTTAATTTCAAGGCATTACAGTTAATAGAACATAAGTTTTTACGTGGAAGTATTTGATGCATTTTCACCAGTACAAGTAGCACAATTTGATGAATATTTAAATATTTTTTTAAAATATTTTATTACTTACCAAATAAAGAAAAGCCCAGGAATTCAAAACCCAAAGCTCAAATAAAACAGAATTTGAATCAGCCCTCATGGTGGACATTCAGCCATTTGCTTAACTCTACGCTGAGATCATATCTTCAGGAAACATATTCATCTAGAAGATAAATTAAGATAACTATATGATCTGAAGCTTTCCCAATGAAAATGATGATTGCTACTTAATTTTAGTAGCTGTCCGAAGAATCACCTGTCTGTAGCAATGTTTGGCTATCAAAAATAATAAAATATCAACTTCTGTCATAAACAAGGATCATAAAAAGACATGAGATAGACCTAAATAAAATCTGCCTTGCATATGTGGGGTGAGTATCTGAACAATCTCATTTTCCATTTGTTTGCTGTACCTAAATAAAGGTGTTCCTTAAGTAGAAAATATGCAGAAATTAAACTAAAACAAGACAAAGCTGCCACACATAAGGGACACCTTCTATCAGGTTTTATCAATGTCACTCACTGTGGTCAGGTATTGCGCTGCAAAATGCCATATTCTACAAAACATTTATGGCCTTGAACAAATTCTCTTGTCTAGACTTGGCACCCTGAAAGGATGCTGCAGAAGCTAGAAAAAAATATCTGGCCCAAATATTGCTAGCATGGATCAGGCACTAATCTCTCAAATATGTACTTAGATTAAAAATGTCATTAAAAAATCACTGATGGTTCTTTCCTCAACTACTAACAAAATAAAAATATTAAAGGAAAAATAGCCAATTAAAAATACCTACATATAATATGACAATTTAATGATATATAGAAGCATAAGTAGTCACGGGGCTACTGAGATTATCCTAGTGGGATAGCATAGATGTTTCTCCTAAGCTTTGTAATTAGTGCCTACTTATTGCAGTGGCGGGTAGACTGGAGATACTGATAGACAGATGACTCTCTCTGGATGCCTTCTGTGACCAATTCTGATTGTGTCACAGAACTGAAACTCATAGGTCATCTTTAATCTGCTTGAGGGCAAGTCAATTAACAGAAACATGTTTAAGAAGAGAATGCTGTACAGCTGCCACAATCAGCATATATTAGGATGTGTGTACACAGACATACCTGTACACACACACGCATGTAATTGAAGTAATTAATAAAACTGAGTTTAATCAAACATGAAAAATATAATTCCCTCTGTACAGCTTAAATGTATTGGAACTAAGTTCAATTTTTGAGCAGAAAGCTATCGCTGTCAGAATAAGGTTGCTTTTTATACAGATTCTGTTCAATGTTTTCTAGTACGTTTGATCTCAATTATAGTTTATTTTGGAATACCTAGCCATTTTCTCAATTAAAGTCAATAGCTAATGATTCACATGAGAACACAGTGCTATTTTTTTTTAAGTTAATTTCTATGGTAATAGATCATAATTTTTCCCAGAACTTTTCAAAATTTTTTCTAATAAAAAACAATTATTTGCAGTTAAAAGCATTTTTATATTGGAGTGATGATTTATATTACATTTTAAGAATAATTGTCTCCCTGAATGAGAAAACAACATCTATTCAGAGACATGCCTTCTTGGTTTGCTTGATTCTCTTTGCTAGCAGATAATCAGTTAGTTACATTCTATACAGTAAATTTCAGGTTAGTTGGAGAAAAAAATGCCCTCCCTCAGTTCTGTTCTTTCTTTTTTTGGCATTAAACCAAAGAATTTCCAATGACATTCCATAATTTTTATTTGTTACCCCTTTCTGATATATGCCATCTTTATAATACAATTGCTTTTGTGATGCTTTTTACAAAAATTACTATGTCTACATACTGATGATTCATTTATGTAAAACTATCACAAAGTTATTATTCATGCTAGAACAGGTCCATCGTATAATGCAGTTTCTTGATCTTGTTTTTCTCTTCATCTAGACATTTTATAATATTAATATTCATCTTTTTGTTCTGAAATAAAAGACAGTTAATGCATTCAGCATTTGCTTATTTTGTGGGTTTGGAGATCATGTCAGTTCTTTTGTGCTATGTGACAGTTCCCTTTCTCTCATTTACCATTAATTTAAAGCCCACTTAACAACACATGGCAGTTTTGCAAGCTTGAAGTCAGTGACCCTTTTTAAATACAGAAAAAGTATTCATAAGAAGTTTTCATCCAGCACTCCAGGAACTGGGTCTCAGGGTTGCCGTTGAATCACTTGCACTTGGAAATAGGAATAAGACCTATATTTGTCCTAATAATTTTCGTTTAATATATTAAAATTCCTTCTAGATTTAAAAATTACAATCATTACAATATTTGACTACTTGAGAATCTTGGTGTGTTCCTTGATGGTCTATCTTTAAAAATCCTTATCTGCAAAGATTACCAAAGCCCTTATAGTTTGTTATATAGTCTGACTTCATTATGAAACTGGAAAGGTATGGCTGTGATTTAAGAGATGAAGTACATTGCACCAGGATTTTCGCAAACCAGTTCGGAAACGAGGAACAAAATATTCTGTCTAGAATTATTGAAAGCTAGTATTTGTAAACTTGTCAGTATAGCTGCGATTGAAATACCAGACCTTGTTTGGTTTTTTATCCTTAAATGGATCTCTCATGAAAGAATGCATGACAATGACAATTCGATTGAAGTAATTAAGATTTTCTTAGCCCAAACAAACTCTATGAATGTGAAACACAATAATTGTGGCAGACAGCACTAGAGTCACAGAGAAAAGCACTTAAACATTATTTCAGAGAAATCTGTGTTGTGTTCCTTGTGTAAAAGTCCTCCTCAAGTGAGCATGACAGCTTGCTATTCCAAAAGTATCACTCTAAAAAAAGCTGAAAACAAAAAGTCATGTAAGAGTTCCAAAATAAAAAAAAACCAAAACCTCAATTGTCTTAAAAGTTGATCATATAAAGCCTAAGTAAATTTGGACTGAAATAAGAACAAACAACAAAAAAACCCTCTCATGGATAGAACAATTCCAGCAGTTCTGAATTCTTTCTTTCCTGTGTGAAGGAAAAATGAGGAATAAACCAAACTGTAAGAATTATTCTAGAGTTTTATCTAATCAATCACCATAAAAGATAAACAACCTAAACATTATGTGTTATAATACCTAATTACAGGTCAGAATGAAGGTTGTTTTGTTTGCTAAGTGCAAATGACAGCTGTATGATGACAGTTACATCTGTAGTCATCAATCAGAATGACCAAGCACAGTCCTGACAAAGTTCTCCAGAGGATCCCACTGCAGCGCTTATATACCTCCAGGTACAGAGATCCCCTCAAGTGACTCAAGGCTGGACGTCTAGCAAAAGGAAATGAAAAATGACTTGTCAAGATGAAGTAAGAAAAAGCAAAATGGAGATGGAAGAGCTGACAGAGTGGCAAAACCACCACATAAAATGGTCGTGGCAATGCCAACAGGAATTGTTCCTGCCTGTGTCCAGACAATAAAATAAAATAAAATAAAATAAA
>NW_010565506.1:0-6870 GCF_000687285.1 Phaethon lepturus | reverse complement strand
GAAGCCAGCCCTGCAGCCCCCCGCTACCAAAACCTTGCCAGGCAAACCCCATACAGGCACATAAACTGTAGTTCTGTGAAATCGAAAGGTTGTCTTCTGATCCTGTGTACCATCACAATTAGAAAAGTAAAATGTCAGAGATTTCCACCAAAAGGAGAAATAGGCCAGATTTGTTTGAATTATCTAAATGTAATTTGCTACTTGACAATATACAACATCTCTATATCCTTCACAAGCTAATGTGCTTTCCATGTGATCCTGTTATATAGACCAGATTGTTTTCCTGAAATAGCAAGTGGTTCCAAGAGAAGTCGTGTTTTGTTACTGACGGTCTACTTTTCCTGGGTGTTTTTATAAAAATAAAAGTCATCCTCACACTGTCTGGAAGAAAAGTGCTCTTCTGTATCACCGTGTTTCCTCTTGCTTTAACCAACAGGCACATGGCTGGTCCCTCACCTGCTGTATCCTGGAGATCTTCCCCCAGATTGTCATTCTGGGAAGCATATTTAATTTCCTCTTCCTAAAACCAGGTGGAATCCTAAAGTAGCTACGAGTAGCAGGCTGTCTTTACATCTGCTAATACAGAGAAACTACTTTTTATCTTAGCCACTAGTTTGGTTTCATTCGTTTGTACAGTGCTAGCAGGGCTCTTGCGATTACCTGGTTTGACCTACTGTGTAACACAGACTCTAGAACTTTACCGTCAGTCCTGTACTGAGCTCAGTATCGAAGGAAAGTAGGAAAAAATACCCAAAACATATACAGACCTCTTTGTCTAGAGTGGCTGTGTTTATGCGTCAAGTTCTTTTCAGTATAAGCCATCAAGGGTTCATCTTGCTTCTGTATCTCCCTTTCTTGATTCATGTACCATCCTCATCGTACAAATGCACAGCACACGGGCCTGTATGTGCCCTTTACAAAAACACGTTAGGAAATTCCTATTTGGGAAATCTTTTCAGACTTTTTTTTCAACTGAAATGGAATCTCAGGGGTGGCCAGCTACGGCTTGTAGAGAAACAAGACAGATTTTCATTATTCTTTTATTATTGAATCAGTTATGTTCCAGTCAAATGGCTTTGCTTTTGTTGTGAAATTTATGTTAGTCACATAAAACAAGTCTTTATTTTCCAAAGGCTGAAGAAGGAGCTTAGAAACTTGAATTCTCATTAATGTATGCTATAAACGTTGTCTTTTTTGGCTGTGCTGTGTGATCACATCTCTCTGCTTTCCATTCATCTGCAGTGAAAGCTTACAACTGGCCCATAATAAGACAGTGCCAGAACTGTGCCAAGCTCTTTAAAGATGTTGTGTATTATGGACATGACACAAATAGCTTCATAGAGAAGAAACAATTTCTCATTGTCTGCTAATAAATTTGAGTGAAGTTCTTTCAAAATAACTTTAATGGGAAGCAATTGGTTGGAAAGAGGATGCTGCAACAGGCACTACACCTAAAAAAGACTGCCTGAATTTGCTAATTGGCATTCTTCATTTGCTATGTGGATTGCCAGCATGGGAATAAAAATATACCCCTGCAAAAATTCTAGCTTGGCTATATTGTCCTTTTTCTTTATGCAGTGCATGCAGTGCATATATCGTTATGCGATGTGTCTCTGTAATAAAACTCCTGATTAATTTACTCTATGGATATCTCCTGAGCATAGCTTATGGTTTACTTTTCTGCTTAGGTTACTATCTGAATGGAGACCCAACGAAGTTGAATTTCTCTTTCAGAGTCAAAAATCATCCATAGTAAATAACATGCTGATTTATTCCTAATTTAACAGAGAGACAAATAAGAATAGTTTAAGGTACTGAATATCTTCATGCAAGTGAACTTAGGGATATGAATTTTACGTAACTATTAGCCATGAGCATTTCTTTATGTCCTTTTTTATTACGTGCAAAACAATGTTAGAGTATCAGGCTGATACTGAAGTTCTGAAATGTCGTTCCTAGAAAATTGGAAATGCAGAATCAGGTCTTAAAAAAGCTGTCTTAAATTTGCGGATGTGCTAGTATTAGACTCTGGAAACTGAAGGGCTGTTAAAGAGGTTAAAGACCCTGGACTCAGCAGTGCTTGTCACAAACTACCTGGCCAAAGGTACTCAAGCAAAGGACTCTTGTTTCTCATAATAGTGGGTGGAAGTTCAAGGTTATATTTAAGTATTTTGGGAAAGTCTTGAACCTGTCCCTCTTTGTCCTCAACAGAACGAGGAAAAGAGGCATTGGTAGGTATTTCCCACATAGTGAAAGTGATGGTTGCAGCAGCTCTTGCTGTCCTTTCTACCCTCTGCAGTTAATCTATCTTTTCTAAACAGATCTTGTAGCAGTTCCAGCTGTTATTTTGCCTAATGGCTTTATATGGATCTCATTTAAGGTGAACTAAAGTATTAAAATAAAGTGCACAGAATTTTCCAGGGGAGAGAACTCCCCAAACTATTACACACCTCTCCCTGAAAACAGCAGGTCCTGTAAGGGATGTTTCTGTATTGGCATGGAAATGCTCTTCTATTTCAGTCTTTCCACTGCAATTTTATGATTCTTTGATTCACTTGGATGTGAAATTGGTAAACCTGCTGCTCTGTTCTCCACCAGCCCTGACATGATTGACTTTGACTTAATATTCCCAGCTGAGGGTTGTTTTCTTCTGCTGATACAGTTCCCTTCCAAACCCTCGTCATTTTTCTTTTTGATTGTATCTTGATTTCTAAATTATTGTCCTTATGTTAACCCTAGGACATGCAGCCAACACTGAGAATGGATATGTTTGCATTTGTAACTCCTTAAGATTTTCTACCCTCTCATAAAAATCAAAAGAACACGCAGGCAGGTATGTTGTGCAGGGAGCTGTGTCTCGGTTCTGTGCTGATATTTTTGTACAGAACTTCAAAGTTGAGACTCATCCTTTTCTTTAAAGGGTAGAGGTATCATACAAGACAAACCAAAATGTTACTCTTAAAACCATTAATAGATTTCCAAAGAAATTTCCTTAATGGTGAAATTTTTAAATAACTACCTTTTATTCTATTTTTCCTCTTTTACTCTTTTATTTTTGGTGTTGCAGTCCTGCATGCTTCTCTTGTCTGGCACACCTGAAGGAAGGGACGAGTAGGCAGGCCTGAAATAGAAGCTGAGCTGTTTTATTTGAGATGTGTCCTTCCCCACCCCTTATGTTCTGGTTTCATTAAACGAAGCGGGTTTTTTTTCAATTTACGTATAGGGTAGTCATGGAAATCAAGCCATTTGCCCAAGATTTCCTCGGTGCCCTGTGACAACAATGAGATCACTTGGCTCCTGGCTAATGGTTGCACTAATCACAACCATTCCCTCTAGCCTATGTCACCATTAAGACTATTATTTCTATACAAGCATAATTGCTTTTCACCAAACAAAAGAGCAAAAAAATAGTTACATAGAAATTGCATTCGACTTATTTCAGTAGCCTTGCAACCATACTAATAATTGTTCTTCTTATTATTTTTCTTTTTAGAAAAATATTTATAGAAATATTAGGACCACTAAATAAGCTGGTCCGCTCCACGTTTATTACTCTTCTTTCATTCTGTATTTTTTATAGTTGCATAACACTGCATTCTTGGTTGGAGGGAAAAATCTGTTACTACATCTAAATCATCTTCGCCCATGCTTCTAGCTTCCCTTTCAGAACTCTATTAATAATTTTTGTTTCCCATATGCACTTTTTGTTTCCCATATGCACATTTTTGCCCGAAGCAAACTCTTCTCAGTGTTTATTTTTGGTGTATGTCCAACATTACTGTAATCCAGTTACAGTTATTTGTGCTGGTAGAATATCAGCTAAACCTATTTGCTCCATTTTGTCATGCCTACTTAATATTTTAAAAAGAAAATTAGTGAGATTTTTCCACAACAGTATTGGGTCAAACACAGTTCACAGAGTGTACTGTACAATATTCAGCTTTGCTTTGTGCACCAGTTATTATCAAATTAGGATGATAGTTGGGCATGTGGATTTGAGCCATGTGTTAATCCAAGTTCATCCACAAGCGCGTGCCATCCTAATACGATGGTTCAATTACAGCTGATGAAATTGCATTATCATTTGAATTCACCTTACCATGTTGTCTTGCAATTAGCTGCGCATATACAGCCCATATTCAAGTGCTTTTGTCTCACATAGGCAATGACAAACTTTAAAAAAACAGATGTGGACAGTTAAATCATTTATTTATAAGAAATTTTTTATTTATGGATTTTCTAAGTATGAAATAGTCTAGAATTGTCATGTAGGTTCAGGGCAAGTTCAGTGGTGTCAAATTCTTTAAAAAAAACCTGTTTCCACATTCTGATAAGAGGCCATTTCAAATACAGTGTTTTAAGAGCGTATGAATAAATGTTATAGAGTCGAGAGGATGCCTTTGCAGTTCTGCATTGTTTTGGTTGGGATGTAGTAAGGTTGCTAAAAGGTCACCTACTGCTTTAAAATGCAGGACTGTTGGGTTTTGTGACATTTCAGTGCTCTGGTACAGGATGCTTTACCCAATGTTAGTAGTGTAGAGGTGTGTCTGGCCACAGAACGCATAGATTCTTTCCACTCCCCAACCATGTTGTAGCTGTTGCTTTCCCTGATTTTTTTCCGAGTGGCCTTTTTAAAATTGATATGTGAACTTTTTTTGACTTCTGCAATTAGCCAGAATTCTCAAAATAGCTTGGAAAGACATATTTAAATGGGTTTTTTTGGATTCTGACTGGTATTTGAGAAAGCTGCAATAACATCAGTATATTCCGCAGTGAATGGGGTAGCTTGCTATGTGACAAAAAAGCTGGTGGTCTTAAGCTGATGAGCACTGCTAATACAGGTCTGTGATGATGAAAATGAAATCTGAATTTGGCCTTGTTAATGTTTTGTATTTAAATCTGTATATATATATGTATGGTATACAAATGAATATGTTATTATTTTAGCCATGATTTATAGCATCAATTAATGTTTATATATATATTTTTTACATAGACGTAGTCCTGCTGGAAATGATGCAGTAATGACTTGGATTATTTTTTGGTAGACAAGTTTTTAGGTGCTCAGGGTCGAGTTACACTTGAGCACTAGAGGAAAGCAGCTTTCTGGACAGCTTGCACACCTTCACTCCTTTATGCTTGAGTAAAATTGCAAAAACATGGGTTCAGTCTTATGTATCTTCACATTTATTTTACACATAGCAATGATTACCCTGTAGACTCCCTTAGCTCAGATTTTTAAGTGCTGGCTTCCGTATCTACACCTGCACTTCAGAAATGCATTAATATTTGCTTTTCAAACATGAAGTGACCGTAACTGTATGCAAAGTTATCAGAGGTCTTGCAGCTGGGCACTTAGTAAGCGAGAGGACACAGCCAGGTGTATGATTTTGGCTTTTCAGCAAAGTTCTGAATAAATCTTGCATTCTAACATGATTGTAGTATAGTTTGGGTCAAGCACCTTGACTGAAAATACAGATAAAACTGCTGTTAGTTTCACATGAGACAATTTGAATTACAATGTTGTCAAAATATTTTATCCACTGTTACAGCATTGCCATAATTTTTCATTAAAACTTACTGCCCGTTGTATTGTTACATATTTTAGCAATGTCTAAGCTTTGAGGAATTTTAGGTCAGTAATTTAGGAGGAATTAAATAATTGAGTCAAGTCTTAGTGCACAAAAGCATTTGTAAAAATTCATTTATCTTATTTGAAAGTTTATTCACAGATAGTCATAGTTGTCTCTTTGTCTTTGAAATCTTTAAAAATAAATTTGCTTTAGTCTTTGGAATGATAAAACTATGGATATCACTTATGAATTTTGTTTCATTTTGGGGTACTTAAATCCTAGTTGAACACCAATAGACATAAAAAGATTCTGTCACACAGTCCTGTTTTTTTTTTTTTAAATCAATTAGTTATTTTCTATGGTTAAAAGTACCTGACACACGCTTAGGTTAAAAGAAAATCTCAAAAAAAAGTAGATATATAGGAGTCCAAGGTCCACTGAGTCTTAAAGGGCTGAAGACTTAGTCACCTGAGACTGGGGGATACCCCTGAACCTCCAGATGCTTGAAACAATCAGCCCAGATTTTATACACTTTACACCCCTGTCACTTCTATGAGAAGAAAGGAAAGAAAATACTTGCAAATAAAGATTGCAGGAAAATTTAAGGAAAAGAGATACTGTTAGTAAAGAAAACCTAAAAGGGGATTTACCGAAAACTCTACAGAGGTTATTGGCAACACCAAAGGATTATTAAAGGGTGAAAAAGAGGACAAAACAATACATCAGTCAGAATCTTGAAGACCTTATGCACAAACAAATATATTTACATTTGCATACAGAAGCTGCTGAAGATTTCTTACTTTGTTGCATAGATCTTTTCCAAGTGGCTTTATTTTTAAAATCAGCCTCTTGCTCTCTTGCCATTTTGTTTATGTACATTAGTACATACCCAGGTTTATGCTACGGTTTGGCATTTAGGGCAGGTAACACTCTTCCCGAGCTTGTCATTTGCACTTCTGATGCAATGCTGTTGACAAGGGCTTTTCAGGCATGCGGGCAAAAACCCACTCCCGCGTCTGTTCTGAGCACTGGCAACGGGGGCTCTTTTTCAGTAGTTTGTCTAGATGCTGTTTCCACAAGAAAGCACTTTGCCTCTAAAGCTTGTAGGTATAAATCTGCTCGGGCAGGGTGCCCGCAAGTTGTGTCAGGGTCAGCTAGGAAAAGACTAAATCTTTCTGAAAATTGCGAGAGGGTTTTTCGGTTTGGTTTCTTGCTGGTTTGTTGGTTCTGGTTTGGTTTTGGTTTTTTTTTCCCTCCCCTCCCGTGGCTTGTCACCCAGAAAGGGATGCAGGCGCGC
>NW_010565505.1:611-865 GCF_000687285.1 Phaethon lepturus | reverse complement strand
TTAATAGCAAGAGGAGGTCTAAAGAAAACATCGGACCGATACTTGTTGAAGATAGTCATCTGATTAAGAGGGACGAAGAAGAAGCAGAGGCATTCAATGTGGTTTTGCCCCAGTCTTTAATAATACTGACAAAGCTTGGGCTGTCTGGTCCCCTGAGTCAGAGGACCACAAGTGCAGGAACAGTGATTTTCCATTTGTGGACACTGAAAATGTAAGGGACCAGCTGTATCAGCTGAATGGTCACAAGTCCATTG
>NW_010565505.1:0-583 GCF_000687285.1 Phaethon lepturus | reverse complement strand
AGCTATCAGATGTTATGGCAGGACCCCTTTCTATCATCTACCAAAGGTCTTGGGAGTCTGGGGAGGTCCCTGCTGACTGGAAGCTGGCCAATGTTATTCCCATCTACAAAAAGGGCGTGAGGGAAGACCCAGGAAACTACAGACCTGTTGGTTCCTGGAAAAGTTATGGAGAAGTTTATACTGGGCGTTACAAGGCATTTAAAGAATAATGCAATCATTGGGCACAGTCAACATGAGTTCACAAAAAGAAAATCCAAAAAGTTTTAACTAATTCGATATCCTTCTATGATAAGGTCACTCACCTAGTAGATGAAGGGAAGGCATTGGATGTAGTTTTTCTGGATTGTAGTAAGGCTTTTCATCAGAGCATCCTTCTGGACAAGTTGTCCAACTGTGGGATGAGCAGGTTATGTTGTGCTGGGTGAAGAACTGGCTGAATGGCAGAGCTCAAAGGGTTGTAGTGAATGGGGCTACATCTGGCTGGTGACTGGTCACCAGTGGTATTCCTCAGGGCTCAATTCTAGGGCCAGTTCTGTTCAATATATTTGTTAATGATCTGGATGCAGGAGTTGAATGCATCATT
>NW_010565504.1:31764-48488 GCF_000687285.1 Phaethon lepturus | reverse complement strand
ATGATTTACACAGTCAGGGAAATCGAGTCAGGTTAGTGTGACAATTTCCTAATAGAGCTTAGCAACAAAACAACTGAAAACTTACTAAGATTCTCTAATTGCGCATGCACACACACACAGACGTTGATATAGAGATAGAGACAGAGACATATAAAGAGATAGAAAGAGAAGAGAGATAGAGATATATATACACAAAGGTACCTGTTAAAAATTCCCCTTGAGTCCAGTGAAATACTCATGTTGAATGCTTTTGCATTTCTCAACGGGCTAGGGTTGAGCCTCAAGGAATAGGGGTTTCAGCCCAGGTCCTGTGCTGGTCTTCGGCAACAGTCCTCCAAACTTATCATGAACTTAAGAGTTCACAAGCTCTGAGAGGCGTCCCACTCAGAGGGAGATGCTGGTCGCAGCCCACTGCGGTCCAGGAGAGTTCAAACGGTCTCACTTGGGACCACTATTTATAGGATTGGGAGATGATTGACTTTAGGCATCAGTGAATTTCCATCCTGACCACAGTCCAGACAGGTGATTTCTCAAGTCTCCAGTAGCACTAGTACCGGTCATTCCAGGATTGTCAGGAGATAATTAGTCCTGTTCTCATTCCTCACCCTGGTTAGGCAACCAGGTTCCTGATACAATCAGTGCCATTCTCCACCTCAGCTACACAAGAGTGCTTGATATGGTCAAGGGGCTTTCAACCACCAAACGCTTTGTTCAAAGGCTGAGGCTTGCCAGGCAACTGAATTTCTCAGGTTGTACAGCGGCCCAGGTATAAGGTGAGGAGAGGGGGGGAAATGCACCACCACAAGTGGGTAAGTCAATAATGTTTGGAGTATACTTTGAGATCTCTGTTAATTCTGCATTTTACTGAGGGAAAGACCTGTTTATTTCTCAGTCTTGTAGATCCACAGTCAAAAGAGACTATCATGAAAGTGAACATTCTTATTGGCGCCTTTGCAATAGGCTAATAGGAATTGGCATTTATCGCCTTTCCCATCAAATCAAACAAGAGGGAAATTAAGTATTACTAATAAATGATCGAGCAGACAGGACCTAATGCTTTTGTCAGCAGACAATGGCTGATGTACACCATAGTTTTAGTCATTCCAGAAGCAATAAATACTCCAGCTGAAGGACTCTGCAGTTTCTACACCATGGAAAATCTGTCCCATTCCGGGCCATTTCTAATGGTATCCAGTGGATTAGTGGGAGTCTATGGACTAGAAAACAGTCTTGTTTTGCTGCAGATGGACAGCACTCTTTGGCTCCTTCGCTAAATATTCTGCACTGGGTGATCTTATAGACTTCACTGCCTGATTTCTTTTGGGCTACATGGAAGGGATGTACATGAGGAACTACATACGGAAAGCATCAATCCCAAGTTCAGTCTTTTTATTCAAGAGCAATGCACAGCATCTCTACTGCCTAAATATATTTAACCACTTACAGGAGCATCTTATTGCAGAGCACTCTTAAAAAAAACACAATTCCTTTTTCTCCGCCTTCTTTGGAGTGTACAGTCGAACTTGCTTCTATTTGCCAATAACCTTTCTGCCCTGTGTATATGATAGTGATCAAAGAGGCCAGTAGTCCTGCTGTGAGAGGCAACCCTGAAAAACATCTCATAACACACAGTATTAGATCTCATTAGTGCAAAAGGCTCTTGTGCTGTCACTATGACTCACATCAGGCAGGAAAAACACTCCATGGGCAAGAACTTCATCTGGAGGTTAACCATGTTTTCATGATTCCATCTACAATAAATTGATTGGTTTTCAATAGTGTGAGGCATCAGCAATTTCCTGAAGCTGTTCTGTGGCCATAAAACTTCTAGAGCAAATAGACATAGAAAGAAAAGGGGAAGGAAGAAGATACCAACTTATTTACACTTCTCTGTCCTGCTAATTAGAGCAGGTCACATCTTCAAAACCCATTGCAGAGATGAATAGCCATTCACCTTATTCTGTTTCAAAATCCTCCATGCTGCACTGTGCCCACCATGCTGCAGCCTGTGCTCTACAAACTCTGACAGTACCTCTGAACAGCCCAATCTGCTATGGACCAGTGCCTCCCTCCAATAAAGTTGCAAATAGGTTTAAATCATTAGATTCAGGTTATCAAAAAGTCTCTTGGATCAGGGTTAATTAAATGAGAGTTGAAATCTAATTAAAGACTGGTCCAGGTGATAATTATCAGGAAATGTATGCATTAAAATATTGATTTGTTGATGAGCTGCAATTAAGAGTGTGATTTGAGGAAGGATCAATAACTACATCATGTCATTTAAAAAAAAAAGTCACCCAGCCTTGAGCAGAAATGCAGGGAAATTTTGGCTAGATTTCCCCCCCCCCCTTTCTCTTTTCCTCATAGAAGAATTTCTGAAAACTGCTCTCCACCCTTGAATAGAGCATTCATCTCTCCATCCTTCTATTTTCTTGAAGCACTTTTTTCAACCTCTTGCTTTACACTACATTGTTTGAGTGCGTTATAGATTTATTAGAGAGAGGCTAACAGGTCAAAACCAAAGATTCTTTGCCAATGAAAATCAATTTCTCCCAGAACAGGTGGTCTCAATCATTCACCCTCCAGGGTCCTTTACTTTCTTCCTCATGCTCTCAGTGTCTTGCAAAGGTCCAATTTAAAAGGCCCGAGAGGTTGCATGGAAAAAAAATCAGCGTCAGCTAAAGCCCATGCTACCAAATCTGTGTTAGATGTATGGATTGCATGAGCCAATGTATATCGGGTTAATTCCCTTGTGTGTCTCCTTTGGTTTCCTGTCCTGCAGGGAGCCTCTTCAAGCCTGGTGGTGAAGTTTGCAGATACAGACAAGGAGCGTACAATGAGACGCATGCAGCAAATGGCAGGACAAATGGGAATGTTCAACCCCATGGCCATCCAGTTTGGAGCTTATGGCGCCTATGCACAGGCAGTAAGTATAGACAATGGCTCTATGCATGTACACGGGAACAAGTATAGTGCCTAGAACTGCACAAAAGAAAAACTGAGCAGAGAAACAACTGAGCAGAGGAGGAACCCGCTCTTTCGATAGGAGCAAACCGAGCCATGGCATAGGATAGGAGAGGGCATCTCCCAGGCAAGCCTCAGAGGTGTAATACCCACTTCTAGCAGTAACCAAACTGTGATCATGTATGCACCCTGATCCTTTTGGCCAGGTCCCTGGTGCCCCGTGCATCATTGTGGGTGCCTTAGGAGTGGTCACTGGATAAAATAGCAGCAGTTGACAGAAATACTTTTAGGTTGGTGAAACCATGCTACATAATACTAAAATGGATAAGCAGACATACAGGCATACATTCCTGTCTCCGCAAAACAATATGTTTTAAGAACAGTGGGAGAACACATCAGTTACAGTGACTGTACAATGAGCTGGGTTCCTGACGAAGACGTGAAATGGATGCCTCTGTCATAAGTACATTTCCTTATGCTACAATTATCAAGGACCATCAAGGAAAGATCGGGTTCAGGTAACTTGGTCTCTCTACAAGATATTTCAGCGAAGGTAGAGGTGATCCCTGCAGTAGGCAGACATAATACTGCTAGGTGACTTTGGCTGCATTTTCTGGAGAAGATTTAACAGGAACATTTGCAAGCAGTGAGAGTGCATCTAGGTGCTTCATACATTGGGTGACCCTCTTGTACTCTGTGCTGGATTTGTATGCAGGAAGGAAGTACCAGTAATCCCATTTTCCAGAGTAGCATCTTCTGAATGAGAGAGAGACCAAATGACTTGCCTTAGGTAATATAGGAATGACACTTCACTGTACCCATATTCCCTCCACTACATTGGCTGCAAAGCTCCGCTTTATTCCCTGCCTATTTCCTTCTCACGCTTTGGCACCATGCACTTCCCTATCACATCCACATGTTCTTTCTTTTAACTTGATATCCTACAAATTTCTGTCCTCCACTAAATGTCATGTGCCTCACTAAACATTTGGTAAAACCTAGCGTCCCCATTTTATGGGCCATGTAGAGTCACAAGGATGTGCTGTAGACCTGCACAGAAATTCCCTTTCTCTGATATACATCCCCCATTGCTATCTTGGACTTTTAAAAATTCTCTTCAGCTAGACAAATTCCATTTTTCCTTCCATTCTGCCTTCTTCATTTTTATTCACAAAGACAATCTTTGCCTCTTCCTTTGTCCCCTGCTCCCTTCCTCACACAATAGAAGAGCTGTCCCATCCCCAGCCTGGCTCTGTTTAACTGTTCTCCTGACTGGGAAGGCTGCAGGAAGGGGAAAAGAGACAGTAAATCACAGCTAAGCCCGGGCCAGTAGCCAGAAACCCAGCAGGGGGATACAGCATCTGTGCCCTCATGTACCTGAGGAATTAACAGGAGGCAATCCATGGCACCTTGCCTCTGGTGGGGTCACTGCCTCACTTTCTACAGCTTTATTAACTGGGATCATACACTGGATCTCTTTCAAAGTGAAAGTAGAGTAGATGTGACATTTGTTTTCAAGGGGAGCTGGGGAAGGAATGGTGGTGAGTTTTATTGGGAATGCTCCAGATGTTTTATAAGAGAGACTGGTGACCCTTACAGGACTTGCTCTCCTTTTGTAAATTTCCCTGGAGCCACTGTGGGACAAAGAGAGAGAGTTGGGGTTGTTCAGCCTGGAGAAGAGAAGGCTCTGGGGAGACCTTATTGCAGCCTGCCAGTACTTAAAGGGGGCCTATGAGAAAGATGGGGACAGACTTTTTAGCAGGGCCTGTAGCGATAGGACAAGGGGCAATGGTTTTAAACTAAAAGAGGGCAGATTTAGACTAGACATAAGGAAGAAATTTTTCACAATGAAGGTGGTGAAACACTGGCACAGGTTGCCCAGAGAGGTGGTAGATGCCCCATTTTGGGAACCATTCCAGGTCAGGTTGGACGGGGCTCTGAGCAACCTGATCTACTTGAAGATGTCCCTGCTTATTGCAGGGGGGTTGGACTAGATGACCTTAAAAGGTCTCTTCCAACCCAAACTATTCTATCATTCTATGAAAGGCGGTAGGTCTATGCTGTCAGCTTCTTTCAAAATGACTGAGTTTCCGTCCTTGCAAACCCATGATGCTGCTGCACTTGGCCTGGCTGTGACCATCAGTCTCTGGGCTACGAAGGACCTTTATCCTCTTTCCTATTAACTTTTACCCCTGAGCACCTCCTACCAGAGAGAGAGGGCAAGAACAAGAAATGTGACTGCAGAAGGGTGGCAGGAGTGTTGTCAATGGTTGAGATGTCCAGACATGGTTGGTTTCCTTCTCTACCCAAGAAAGCAAAGCCAGTTAGCTGGGGTACATGGCTGTGTTCAGGTATGCGACGCTATATTCCTTCTGGCTCTGGAAGAGATCCAGCTTACCCCACAGGCTGGCTCTCAAGGCTGCAGCAAGGTGTACATCCTCTGGGTCATGAGGCACAGGGCTCCAGCTCATTTCTCCGTGACAAGGGCGGGTTCCAGATCTCCAAGACATCTTGTGTATCCCAGAGCACTGAGCATAACAGAAATGGTGTGGAGCTCCCTGCAGGATGTTTGCTGTAGCAGAAGAAACTGAAGCTAATTTCCCAAATCACAGGTTTCCTGGTTTGCAAATCAGGATGAGTGGCTACCATTGTTGGGGGAACACCTTAGATACATAAATAAACAGGAGAAGAAGTTGTATAAGCCATAAATAACGTCACAATTGATTGCCTAGCTCTGCTGAGTGCAAAATAGACATTATCTTTGGAGCAGCAAAATCATTTGTACTACCACTGGCAACATGGCAGCACAGGTGAAACGCAATCAAAAAAAAGATTAACACTTTTATTTTAAATGGTTGGGAACAAAGGTCCAAAAATAGTCGCCAAGAGCCAGGTAAGGGGTTGGAATTATTTCATCTGACTGACTTTGTTGGTATGTGCAGCTGAACAGATCACCTGGTGCTCCACATACATTCAATACAGAGAAACAGAACTGCAATTCATGTGTTCAGAGGCATTCTGGTAGAGAAGGGTGAAATGAATCTTGGCTTACACTCTTCTGCCGGTGATCATGTCAACCATAATAGGTGACCAGCTTAGATGAAAGCCTGTATGTATTTAGTTTACTGAACCTGACAACGGGAAATGCGAAAAACATAGCCCCCTGCCTGTTCTAGAAGGTGTCTGGTACAAATACCAGACTGTTATTTGCCAGCCCAACAGACCACTGCACACACATGACCATCCATACCTGACTCCTTGTTTTTACGTGGTTCTGTTTATGCAGGTCTTGTCATCTTTGTAGAAAAGTCAGCAAGGGCCAGACTGGGACTATCCCCTATCCTTGCTACTGCGTCCATCTCGCAGAGATGCTCCTTTTAGCAACAGGTTTTAGCAGTGCTAAACAGATGTTATAGGCACTGATGGCCATAATTTCTGCAACCGAACAGTTTTATCCTCAGCTCTTCCCAGATGAAAATAGCCAGAACACAAAATGAGATATGGGTCACCACACTGAGCGCTGCACTCAGTTCTGCATTAAAGATGAATGGATTCCCCTTTCCTCATTCACTTCATTTACATACTTACCAAAATCACATGCTCAGTGCCTCCTCTGGAGAATAAACTCAAATGATGCCTAGAAAAAAATGTACACTTTAAAGGAGACTCAGCATTGTGCTATAATAGAAAAGATTGTCTAATCACTCTATCAGTAATTACAAAGAACAGGATATCACTTCTTAAAATATGCAAGTGTCTTAGGCAGGGTATAATAAAAAAAGGTAATTAACAATCAAAGGGAAAGCTACCTCCTTACCAACAATGTGCATTAGGCTACAAAACAATAGTACACAGCTCTAGTACAGCATTTTTCATCTGTAGATCTGAAGGCACTCCTACGTGGGGAGGCAGGTATCCTGTTTCCCATTTTATCACTGGAGAAACCAAGGCAAGTTTACACAACTTGTGCATGGTTATACAGCAGGTCAGTGGCAGAGCATCCTTTACTTTGGTCTCTTCAAAGATGGTGACAAGCGTTTGAATGAGCAGCATTTTAAGAAATTGTTTTAGTGTGTATGTCTACAAACAGCAAATTTAGCCAATATTTCAATATTAAAGCAAACAGTGGGATCAGTCTCATCTTTGCCATGACTTTTGAGGTGTGTTTAATGCTGAGAAGTGTGTGTCATGCCCTTAAAGAACAGCATCAGAGGGTGATTTCCTTATGGGACAGAGATCACAGAGAGCAGCAAAACAGAGATTTTCTAATTCTGGAGACAGCACAGACAGACATGAGTCACTTAAATCACTACAGAAAAAAAGTTTCTTTCTCCACTATTATCAAGAAGTCACATATTACTAGATACTGGGGAATGAATAGAGTGAGTTTTCACTCTCTTCTCATCTTCTTTCCTCCCATTTTCTCAAAGCATACGCCACCGGTCACTAGCAGTGGTTGGATATGAACTTAGACTTACTTTATCTGTCTCTTTGTACAGCTCCAGGGAAGGAGATAAGAGGCAACTTCATCCAAGGTGCCTTCTCCTTCACACCAGGAGCATTTTTCAAGCATGGGCTGCAACAATGGTGTGCTAAGTTCAGAGTGTAAAATAATGACAGCAAAGTGTGATGATAGCAAAGCCTGGTTTTAATGTAATAAGCATTTCCAAAATGCCTAACTCTCACCACTATTCTGCTCCAAAATTTTTACTGCCAAGTGACTAAAAATTTAGCCTGGGGGTTCACATTTTTGCCTTATGTAGGTGTTTTAAAAGCAGCAGCACTTTGATCACTTTCTAACAAAAAATAAAATTAAGGAAGTCATCCCAGATCAAAATCACAGGGAAAAGTTTTTTTCCTATGACACAGTATTAATCTGGCTAAAGGGGCAGGGGGGCTCACTTCTCTTGTATAGCTCTTCCAGGAGTATCTGCTTGGTTGTTTTGGAAATACCTTCTGTAATCTGGTTAGAAGTTTTGGTCACGGTTTTGCTCAGTGCCCACCAGAGGAGCAGCATAAGAAAACCTGATTTTTGTCAGTGACAGATGGAAACAAATCACGTTATCCCCAGAGAACTATCTAAGCTTGCTGCTCTGGACACAGGATGTCCTCTTTCCACCACTCCACATACACTGCTCTCCCATCAGCAGCCAGCAGTACTTTCCCAGAGCTTTGATACAACAGACCTAAGCCATGAAATGTCTCTGCTCAGGAACATATAAAGTCTTTTCTCTGCCTTTCTCATCAGTGAAGGGCTAGGGAGTCATAGAGTTAAGTCGATGTCATGGGAGACCTCCTCATTGTGGAACACATTGTGGGGCTGTGGGACTATAAAGATGCCAGACGCCTCCAAACGCCTATAGCTAGACAGGCCAAGGCTGAGGCTACAACAGGCATGGTGAGCTGACATATCAAAACAGAGGGATGCCTCTTCGCACCCTCACCGTCTCCCCATCCTGACTCTGGTGCTGCGGGCTGCCCTGCCGGTGACTGCATGATATTTTTTCCTTACTCTCTTTGTTCCAGCTGATGCAGCAGCAAGCTGCGATCATGGCGTCGGTGGCACAGGGCGGCTACCTGAATCCCATGGCAGCGTTTGCTGCAGCCCAGATGCAGCAGATGGCGGCTCTGAACATGAACGGCCTGGCAGCTGCTCCCATGACACCAACCTCAGGTAATGGGCTGGGGGGGAGGGTGAAGGGCAGGAAAATCTGGCCACATTCCAGAGGAGACCTGGCAGGACATATTAGGTGACATGTTCTCCCCCAGTGGGTGTTTACTGAAATGTTGGTCTTGATAAAGGCCACCAAAACTGAGGACTTGAGCCAACCAGGTCCTTTTGCCATCTGGGAGAGAGGGGGAAGGGGCAGGGAAAGGCTGTTATCACCTCTGCCAGGGCTGGGCCCAGCTAGGGGTTATCATCTGTATCAGGAAATAGTTGTATGGGCAAAGCCAAAGAGCTGTTCAAAGTGTTTGTCGCTGGTGAGCGAGGAGATCAAGAGGGCTGAGACACACCAAAGAAGGGATGCAATGGGCTTGTTGGAGAGGAGGGAGGGTGCCGGCAAGGAAGGCACTGGAAAAAGCTCTCAGTCATGACTACTCCCTCTCAACCTTATCCCTTACACAAGTTTACCTTAGCTCTGATCCGAAAACAAGCAAAATAAGGTTTGTGGTGAGATTCAATATCATAAATGAGATGAGCTATGCCTTAGTGACGTATAAGCCTTTCGCCTCCCGTGAAATAGGACAGGAGGTACTCAGGGAAGACTTCTGGTGCTAAGTGGAATCCAACTATTTGCTTGAGAAGGTTTCTGGCTGCTGGAGCAGAGACAGATAGCCAGTGAAGGCTTAAGCTGTGACGGGACACAAGAATCACATTATTCAGTGGGCAGATAATTAAGCTGGGGTGAAACAAGACTGGCTTTTCCGGGGCTGGAAGGAAGAAGAAATCATTTGGCAGAAACATGTTAAGGAATTAACAGGCCTGGTAGTCTTGCAGTGGCATGTGGTCTAACACGGGGAAGCAGGGGAGCAGGAAAAGCGGGGCCAAAAGAAGTGAGAATTTGTAGAGCTTTGCAATAAGGCACTGACTGATGGGGAGCAGAGGACTCGAGGCTGCATCTCCAGAGCACAACTTATAAGGGACAGCTTGGGATAGAAGGGTCCCGGGGTGATGTTGGGTGTTCCTATGAGAGGCAGTGGGGATGGGATTGTATTCAGAAATACATGCCATACCAAAGCACCCTGAAGCATCAACCTGGCCCGGAGGGGACTACCTTTACAAGGTTTTGGGTTGAGATGTGGGGGATCAGCTGGCCATTGTGCAGATGGAGCAGGATCTGGGAGTCCAGAGCAGTAAAAGAGGAAAGGGACAACTTTGTTGTCGAACATGGAGATATCTGCACCAGCCCTGGAGCAGGAAAGGGCCATCTGACAAAACAGCCAGGAAAGATGATTCATGGCTGAGGAACACTGGATCGCAGGGAGATAAGACACCACAGCAGTGTAAACTTGTAGGCTGTTCCTAATGAAATCAGTTCTACTAAACTATCTGCCTAAGAAAACCTTCCCTTTCACACACCTTAGCTTTTCTTTGCAATCTGTAGCTGGGAACAATGTCAGCAGCTACTGGATCAGTTACCCATCATTTCCTTTGCTTGTATTGAAATATGAGGGGCAAAAAGGGAGAGACAGACAGACAGATTTTATTCCACACAAATTTATGTAGCACCAAGGAAAAACACTTCACTCAAAAAACTCTTTTGCATCTAAATAAGTATTGAGAAAGAGTGAGTTCTAAATATCAGTACAACAGCCAAATTCTGATCATAGCATGATATTCAGCACATGAAAAATATCCCAGCCCTTCTTTGGTGTAACTTCTGCTCCTTTTCTTATATGCCCGGTGCCTTTTGGGAGTGCTATACTCTTACTGTCAGAATACAAGAGAGGAAAGCTCAAGGGGTTTTTTACATGCTTTCCAGAGCACACATGAGTGGTCATTATTGAAAATAAGATGCTGGTTTAGAAGAGCCCTTGATCTATTTCATAGTAGCATATTTTGCACTCTCCTTATGACATATTTTCCTTCATGGATCCTCTGAACTTTTGCATTATTACAGCTTTACCTTTTATGTGTAGTTTCCTTCATGAAAAACCTTGTAATGGCTTGTGGAAAACCCATTGACAGTTATTCCTTGGGTGAAATGTTTACACTTAGAAATGACTCCTTGTATTAGTACAACACTCACAAAGCTTGTGATAAGACAAAGAGAAAACATTTCACATAACATCTGAGCAAGCAAGCCTAGATCAATAGCAGTGATTTCTGAGTAGCCAGGAGATAGCTGAAGCCTAACGTGAATTCTCCTGCTGGCTTTTGTTAGCATTCAGAAAGGCAAATGGAAAATGATCATTCTGCTTCATAGGAGGATTTCCAGTCTTTGAAGTATTTATTTGTTCTGACTTGGAATGAAAATGAAATATTTCAAACTTCCCTGAAAAACGGGCATTAAAAAAATTGTTTGTAACATTAAAAAAAAGAAGTCTCATTCTTTCCTAAGCAAAAGAAAAATGCTAGGAAAAGGACACTGGTAACCCAGAAGTCCTACAGGCTTTGGACGTATTGGTTGAGCACAATGCCTCTCTGCTGGTATCTTCAAGCATCCTAATCCAGACACTTTTCTCTTCATCCCGTCTCTCAGAGAGTAGGTTCCTAGAGACATGGCCATGAGTTCATTCAGGCTCATGAGGCCCATGTGACCTACAAACTTAAAGAGTTTTGGATGCAGGCAAATCTAGCAGACTAAAGACTGGATCCATTCTACCTGGCTTTAACCACACAGAAGTTACACATCTAATTTAAAGTAGTCACCTGGCTTCCTTGTGGTCAATGAAATGCAGTAGGCCATCCCAGTGGTTAATTGAGACCATAAAAAATTGATGCTGGTTGCTGGCATTTTGACCGTTTCCCACCAAGAGTCATGTTTGTCACAGACTACAGTCTGTAACTGCAAGGGAATTACATTGACATGTGTGAAACTTTGCTGCAAGTTTTGCCTTTCTCCTAGCGTTGGCATAATCTGAGTGAAAAGTGGATGTGCAGTTAGTCTGCCACTCTGTTAACTACACAGGAAGGCTAGAAGTAAAATTTAATTTAGGCTTCCTTCCTGCCTTCTCTTCTCCCTCTATCCCTCCATGTTGTATATATGTACCTGGTGTTGCTGCAGCAAGAGATGTCAAAGCAGGGATGAAATTCACAACTGGGATGCACCATGAATTGTTTTGTGTGGTGACATTATGGCACTTTTACTCAAAATACAGATCTGACCTCTCCAGGAGAGTTCTTTATAAGAAGTACAATAAAGAATTGCAATGAATATGCTTAAATTCCTTAGAAATGCATGAAATAGCAAGCAGAAATCCTGTGCTGAAGTTTTAGAAAAATTATTTATATTCTCTAGGAAAATAAAGCAGAGATCCAGAAAAGCAACAGAAATTTTAACTAGTCTTTGTGATTTGCAAGCTGATGGTATATGCTAAGAATATTGCCTTTATACTTCAGTTGCCATGACATGCTGCCAGTACTTCCGTAGAGGACATCTTTTTAAAGGCCAACACAATTTAAATAAGCAAAAGGGAAACAGAAGCTTGTATGCTCAAGCTATAAAAAAATAAGCCGATCTATTGCCTGCTTTTTGACCACTCAAACCAGAATATTTGAAAATATGTCATGCATTTGTATTGGCTTTCTTAAAGCACCAACAGAGACTGAAGCAGTTGTTAAAGAGTGTTATTGGACTAACACATAGTGGAATGGTGGTATATTAAAGAAAGTTTCTGCAATTGGTTTAATAAAGAGGTTACTGCAAAAATTGTCCTTTCATTTAGTAGTATACCCTCAGACAGAAAGATATTGCTCAAGATAAGATAGTTTAACTTCCCACTTAAGCTGCCAAGACAAAAATACAATTTCATACTTATTGAAAAGTCATTTTTTGTTCCGCCCAAAAATTGTTAATATGTTGCAAGAAGCACAGACTTCCCAGGAATTTTTAAGCATACATAGGAGAAGACAATGAGGTAGCAGAGGGACTTAAGTCTCACCTCAGAAATTTAAGAATTCTCTAGTAGCGAGTGATATGATCGCACTCAAAACATAAAGACTAAGCTGTTCTCCTGAAATAGTAGCATTAAAGTCTCCCAGAAGGTGCATCTGGGAAGAATGACAGGAGAACAATTCCATGAAAAAAACCACATCTAGCCCAAATTTTGCCCCTGCTGACTGGGATATCTCTGCTCAACCTCTATGAAGTTTGGGATTAACAGTGACACTAAAACAAGAAAAACTATCCCTGTCTGCTTTCAGGCTACAAATCAACTTGCCAAACCTTTTAAGGATCCCTGGTGCTGAGAAAGTTCAGAATGAGTTTGTACATGTAATATATATTCATGAGGGAGTGCAGACAGAGTAGTCCTGGAAATTGGTACACCCACAAAGCTGGCATCTCCAAAGAGAAACTGAGAGGAACTGCTGTAGAAAAGTGGGACTGAGAATTTGCTTCTGGTGCTGAATGATATCTAGGAAAGAAATGTCTGCCTATTTAGAAATTTAAAAAGATAACACTCCAGGGAGAAAGTTGAGGAGGAAGGGTGATATTTCTATAGTTTTCTATTGGCTGATGTTAGCCCTGTATCTAGTCTAGAGACCATGATCGCCGAGCAAAAGCGTCATTCTGTTGAACACATTTTGCAAACCTTTCTTAAGATCTTTCTAACCACAGGTGCGATGGCAAGCACTCCTGACATTTTTTGCCTGACAGCTAGAGAGCTTTCTCATTTCTTGGATTATAAGAAGCTTTCTGTGTGTTTGTCAAAGCTGTTCTATCAGTAGTTTTCTCATTGTAGTTTTTGCTTCCAGTACTCACCAGCTCTGATTTTATTTCCTCATCATTTGCAGGTGGAAGCACACCTCCTGGCATAACTGCACCAGCTGTGCCTAGCATCCCATCTCCAATTGGGGTGAATGGTTTCACTGGCCTCCCGCCACAGGCTAATGGGCAGCCCGCCGCAGAAGCTGTCTTTGCTAATGGCATCCACCCTTACCCAGGTAAGCAAGACCAATGCCGTGTCCACAGTCTTAATGAGCTTGTCCACATCCATGAGTTTTGTCTAGCATGAGCCACCTCAGAAGCATTATACATCACACCATTAAGGTTCAGTCTAGCATTAGTGTAGTTAGGTCTTACCCAGTTACAAATATGCAATTAAATCTGAATGATAGACATCAAAGGCATGTTCAGGGGTGGAAAATTTTTATGCTAAAGAATTGAGTGCTCATCTGCTGGATGATTTGTTTGGTAAATACAATCACAACACCCAGCATGCTTTGATTTAGTTAAAATTTGATCTGAAGCCTGACCAGTTCATGCAGGCAGAGCTCCTAGGGGTAGTCCCAAGGCTCTTGCTCCTGGCTAGCCTTTAAGGAGCTGTACTAAACCTGTTTGCATCTTCTAGCACCCACCGTTGCTATCTCCTGCTGCAATTCCTTTGTAACCAGATGACACTGAGAGGACAAACCCAGAGCGTCCACATGACTGCTGAGCCAAAGTGCTCCATGCCTCAGATTATGTGCTCAAGCAGTGGGCGCTGGTCATCAAAAAGCTTACTGCATCAAAATCCTGTTGCCTTAGCAGGCCTGGAGACTGAAGCCGCATTAATATAGCGACAAAATGGTAAAGCTGAGCAGTTTTGTGGCACATCACCAGAGAACTGCTGCTGGGATTCATAATCTGTGAATAGCTCAAAAGATGCCAGCACTGAAGAGGTGATTTTGCAAGCCCTAGCAGTCAGGAATGAATGAGGGAAGTTAAAGGAGCCATACTGACTTGTACTTAAAAACATATGGACGCTCTGACATTGTAATCACCAAGAAATCGGGACTTTACAAGCAGTAATCTAGTATTTTAGGAAATCAAACACTGACTCAGATGCTCCAGCCAAAAAGCACACAAAACCCCTCAGAAAATAATTCTTTCCATCTCAGCTAGTCCTGGAAAATTTAAAAGATGGATCACCACAGGATACTTTATGACCTACAAGGAAAAATATCAGATAAAGCAGAAAAGTCTTACCTAGTTACAGCTCAGAAAATATCACAAAAAAACCTCTGACCTGTGAGTGTAGAAAAGGAAATCGCAGAAATATCAACAGTATTGAAAAAATAATTTTAATTTCCCACTTCTTGACTTTGTAAATATTTCTCCATGATTTCAAATTTAAGCAGAATTGAAATCAAGGTGTACTGTGCTAAAATGTAGGCATGCATATACATGTTTGTAGCAGCTTAGAGGGATGGGGAGCTCTTGGAGGCTTATAGAGACATCAGAAGCTTAGACGGAGCCTTTAGTGCTCTCACTGAGCTCAACCACGGCAGCAAGGAAGAGCTCTGTCTTTAAGGTTATATAATTATAGCCATCTGTTCAGCTACCCATCTGAGTCTCTACCTGTTTGCCAGTCTACCATCTCTCTATTTATCAATTTCTATGTGTAGCTGTTTTCTCTTTTATCTTTAGCCTTTTAGCTAATCTTCTATGATCTCTTACTGCATATATCAGAGAAATATGATCTTTCTAGATGATTTTTAATGACTTGAGATTTTGTTACTATCTCCAACTCCTCCCATAATTAAAGCAAGCTTTCAGTTAGGCATTTAATCCATGATTATATAAAAGTCATTGACCATTGTCTCTGAGTTTTGGAGAGCCTTGCTCAGATAGCAATTCACAGTACGATCCTGCACAAAACCAACAGCCTAATACACTGAAGGGTGACAGTCATCTTTTCTCCCCTTCGCTGCAGGCAGACATGCTCCTTTCTGCCTTTAAAGCTGATATGCAAATAATCTGCTTTGTGTAAAATTTGGATTTATGTCAATGTGTCTTCAGCAATATTTTGGTGTTTCCTGGTGCTCAGCTTCCCCATAACTTAATGACATCTTTAGTTATAGCAGAGGTGTAAAGGGAACAGTGGTAGGCCAAACCCTCAGCTTTCATTTTACTTCAGCTTATGCCCACCAGCAAGGAAACCCTGAAAGCAAGTTCCTTTGTAGCAGTTTGGGTGTAGGATACATCCTGTGTTTGCTCCGTCTTATTCTCTTCCTTCACATGAGCATTTATGCCCTCTGCGAAACCTTTCTCCTTTCCACAGGCTTTATTGAGGCTTGGAGCTTAGCAACATTAAAAAAAAAAAGCATTTGACATTTATGTGGGTAATGAGAATATCCACAGTCACATTAGACTGGATAAAAATGTAGAAAGGACACAAACATTTATTGTTTATGATATAAGCCAGCCACGACCTGCTTTTTCGTCACTGGGCAGCTTATTCTGTCATTGTTCATTATAGAATTTTTCACACTTTCCTCTGTAACATGTTACTGGTGCTGACCTGTGGTTTTCCAGGTCTGTGTTTATAAATGCAAAGGGGGAAATAAAATACTAAAAAACTGAGCATGCAATTGCACTAACATTTTAGAGAATAAAAGAACATGCCAGTTGCCATCCAAAGTCAGCATCTTCCAAAAAACTCTTTTATGTTATATCTCTCATTCTGAAAGTGGGCAAGAGTGCTGCAGTATTATGTACATGGTCTTGCTATGGTTATGACTTGCCATATATTGTTTAAAGCCTGAATTTTGCTCTCAGATACACTTTCACGGTACACAAAAAAGTCAAATGTGGGTTCACAGAAGTATATCCTGTAGCAGAATGTTCTTTGTTGCCTGAAAATAGAAAAACAGGATAATCAAATCTCACAGGGTGACAGCTGGGGGACAGGGGCCTTCTGGCCATCATGGGGGGGCCTCTATGCAGTGCTCTCCATAGGATGAGCGAGCTGCTCCTCTTCTAGGACCTGCAAGCCCCTGGGTTTTTCTGTCCCACACCACATATTGATGAGGGGAAAAAGGGAGAGTGCTGTCATGCTTTAATCCCTTAATTCCTTCTCTCTCCACAGCACAGAGCCCCACAGCAGCTGATCCCTTGCAGCAAGCCTACGCTGGAGTACAGCAGTATGCAGGTCGTTAGTATTAACACTTTCTCCAAATAAATCTTTCTCTTCTATAAAGCTTTTAATGTCTGAACACACCTGAGGGGCCCTGGGGAAGACAGGTGTTTGCAAATACAGATGCGAGCTGGGGGCCACAGACTCCCAGATTAAATTTGCTCTTATGAAAACAAACATAAAGCCCGGGGACTTCT
>NW_010565504.1:25307-31733 GCF_000687285.1 Phaethon lepturus | reverse complement strand
TCTTTCCTTTCTGTAGGAAAAGGCTCCTACTGACCCATACCTGGGTGCAGTTTCTTTGCCATGACCAGGTCTGGTCTGCTTAGCACAGAACACAAGTGCAAATTCAGAACACTGATTTGGGGGCCACTTTCTATAACAGGTCTCCTGAGTGCTGCAGCAAGGAGGGGAGATGGGCAACCTCACCTTGCAGAGCCTGGCAGGGTATGGTATATCTGCACGTATCCATATTTTAGACTATGGCTACGCTCGCCATACCCTAGCTATTTACTTTGAGGCTTGCCTCAAGTTATGCCTCGTTTCCCAGCAGCTTTGTCCATGGCTCTCAATAGGTGAGCCTTTACTCACATCGCCCTGTATGCTGAGCAGCTCCTTTGCAGTTGATGGACTGACACCAGCCAAATTGACCTGGTGCAGACCATGACCCAGCCGTGTTCAGCCTTCCCTTGGAATGTGTCCATAGTCAATGTTGCGAGGAAGCTGCAACCCCAAAGTCATTACTTCCTGTGGTAAATGAAGCAATCGTGAGCTCCTGCTGAGGAATGGCTATTATCTCATGTCAGTGCTCTATCTGGAAACTTAATTGTCTATGTAGGGCTTAATTTGCCAGTGTTTTAGTTATTGTCATTTGTTGCTTGTGAGGTTTGATAGATGGGAAGCTCAACCTGTTGAGCTGTTAATTAAGCCCTCTGCACACACATGGCTCCTAGCCATGACTCTCTGGCCTCACAAGCGTATTCTTAGCAGCAAGGCACATCATCTACCATCTCTGGTACTGAATGGCTCCCCTTTTCTGCTTGGAGGGGGAGCTGACGGGGGGGGAATTTTTTAATTGCTGCACGCTGTTTACACTGTGTTTTTTGTGAGAGAGTGGGGAAGTCTCTACAGACATGAAAGAAATTGCATATGCAACTGTTTATGTGCAACTGTGCCTATACAATGTGTCATAAGACAAAGGTTAGAGTAAGGGAGGACACGTGTGAACTTTTTTTGTAAGCATGTGAGTTAGGGTGTAAGAGAAATTACACAGGGAAAGCTGTGCATTGTCTCTGTTCATGGCTGTCAGCATGAGTATCTACGTGCTGATCTCGTGAATGAATGTGTTTTTGAAACCATCTGGAATGATTACCTTTCTCCACTGGCAGAGATCTCAGCAGACACCCCATTTACACTGAACACAGGGCAGATGCTCAGGGCCATGTGGCACTGCCTGGAGAGCAACCATAGTACTTCTGCCACATCTCAGGCTGTGTGAGATTGCCATCCCCAGAGCGAAAATGCAGGAGGAAAGCCCAGCTCTAGCTTAGTATGGTGGTTTGGAATGAAAGATACTGCTTTCCAGCATTGAATTTTGTCCCTCTTTCTTCTCTCCTTTTCTCTCCCTTAATAGCTGCTTATCCTGCTGCTTATGGCCAGATTAGCCAAGCTTTCCCACAGCCACCTCCCATGATCCCACAGCAACAGAGAGAAGGTGAGTAAATGGGCAGTCCTTCTTTCTGGCCTCAGCATGCCATCCTCACCACATTTGTTCCCCTCCTCATACATGTAAAGAGAAAACATTAAAAATCTGATTACTTTGAATCCCTGGTCCACTGACTTTTTTCTCAATTTTTTGTGTTTGGCATCATTGGCACTAAGAGTAATATGCAGGAATGTCCTCACAGGAAATCAATGCTGAGATCTCCTCAGTCCCCAGGGAAGAGAGCATGTTGAAGTTCACAGCAACATAGGCACTAATGTTGGGGGGGGTGTCTCTGTGTGTGTGTGTGTGTGTTAGGGACACAGATTTAAAAAAAGCAATTGCATTGGAATAAAGAATTTAGTAGGAAACAAAGCGCTGGTGGCCTTTCATTAGAAGCCAGTAACGTGATTTCAGACAGCTGCTATTTAGAGAATGAGGACCTTCTATTTAGAGGAGCTGATCTAGTCCTTTCAGTCTCATTTGATAATCTTGAAAAAGAAATCATCCCTTTTACAGCCCAATCTTTATATCAGTATGATAAGAATCATGTAGTAAAACTACCTATTTCTAGACATTGACTATGAGATGAGTCTGGGTTAGCTATTCCGCAGGACCGTATGGCTGCACTGGAGACATGAAAAATGAAGAGGTGAATGTCCCACATTCTGGGAGGTATGCATGGCCTGTAATGTTTTGGACCCAAAGACTTGTCTGAGTAAGGAGTCCCTTATGTTCCCTTTATCCTCAGTGGGGACCAGTGTGATAATCAAAAGCAACCCACTGAGATAGTCGCAACCGTCCTCCAGGGAGTCCGCTGTTCTCTTTTGACTAGAAGAGAAGACTGCTTGCCTGAGAGAGGCATTTAATTCAGGTGCTCCAGCTTAGTGTAAGAGACCCTCATAAATAATTACATCTCAACTCTTATCCTCTATTAGATCATTCACATGTATTTTATATGTGTTATTAAATATAAAATTATATTTAATATAGTGTGACAGAATGAAATTAATTAAGATTACACTATCAAACTCAAACAGTCTGACAGCCTAGAACTGCTTTGGGAGACAAAACTCTAATTTTTGTACGAAAATTAGAAATTTCTGCATTTCAATCCACTTTGGAATCAATTTTTTTCCAATGTCAGATTTTCCTGTGGAACAGAACTTCCAGCTCCTGATTAGCTGTAGTACATGTACCTGCTGTGAGAACAGATGCGCCTACCTAACTTATCATTACAGAGATTGCCTCCCCCCCTTGCCACTGAAGGAGTTTGGTTTTTTATTTACTTAGTGGGGCTAGATTAAATATAAGACAAAATGGAGAGATGATCATTGCTCAGCATAGCATTGTGCCAGGAACCATCAGAAGCAAAGGATAGCTTTTGTGCACAGTTTGAAAACCACACTGCCCAAAGATTCCTCTGTTCACAAGGCATGTGTATCTCTGTGGGTTGAGGGTGAGGGTCATTCAGTGTCCAAGTTATCTCATAACTCCTCCTACTTTCCTGTAAGCAGCTGTTATTGAGGATGCTTGGGGGCCAGATATATGACATGAAAAACTAGTGTGATGCAAGTTGCCATTCCCAGTTTCATCCATTTTCCTGCAGTGTTTATAGATGCTGTGGCTTTTTCTCCTCCTTGCTAGAGGGAGAATCTCTAAAGCATGACACTCCCTTTTAGCAGAGGGTCAAGACCTTGAAACATGTCTAATGTTTAATAAGAAAACAGAGCATGAGGGAAGTCTAATACTAGTAATTGTCATTGCTTAGAAGAGTAATTTATGTTTCCAAGGATGTGTACAAATATTGATTTGTTAATGAACCAGGCCGACCACAACAATAAAATCAGTGATCACATTGTTAATAAAAATACTAAGTTACCACTCCCAGATCCCAGTTGGATAAGAAGCCCAGAGCCGCTTGGCAGCTGCAGTCTTGCTGTAGAGACTAGTCATTATTTCCCCATGAGCACTCAGGCTATGACTGGGTGCATAGGATGGAACGAATCCAAAATGATCAAAGGTAGAGATGAAATTTTGGTTCAGGCCATGGCAACCAGGCAAAACTGGGGGGTAATTTTAAATTTGTATGGTATTGTTCATCCTGACGTAGTTTTAGAAAGTCAGAAGTAAACTTAGATATTAAAATAAAGTAGTGGAGGCTTGTGATTCTCATCTGCCTTGTGCTTCTCATCTGCCTTGTGCTCAAACATTGTGGGAAGTGAATAGCAAGCAGATACAGAAGAGGCAATGAAATTCCAGACTCTCAATGTTTTGCTGTAGAGATGAGGTGTGCAGGTGGCCAAACGGCTGCAGCCTAACTTCATACACGGGACAGCCCATTTTTAATTATTGTTCAGAGAGAAATCTATTCACAGCCTTTTCTTATGACACTGATTCATGGTGTTGGGGATGCAATAATAGTCAGCTGATGTTAGGACATGTATATGGAGTTAAATTTGATAGGGGACAGCTAGGGATAGGTTGGGTTTGCGGTTGTCCCCATGCTAAATAACTAACAAGCTGGAGGGTGAGGAGCATGGGCAGAGAAATGTCTTTAGCATCTCAGGTCCAAGCAAGGCAAATCAAAATGGACCCACCACAGAGTTATCTACCATGTGCTTTTGTGCTGTCAATCACAGCTTTTTCCATTATCCAGTATGGTTTGCCTGTAACTTACAGACATTTCATAATCTTGCATTCCTTAAAACTTTTCTTTCCTTTTTGTCCGAATCAAGGCTAACTGTGCTTCTCATATATTACTATCTATAACTGTGGGAAGATGGAAAAGCTTGGCATGAAATAGAGGAGTCCAGTTGTGTGCCATTGAGGTTCAAAAGTAATTTAGCTAAGCAGATGACTGGCTGCTTAATTGCTTAATTATCCCACAGTAGGAGTATCCCTGTTTTAGAAGAAACTGTGGAACCATCCTCATGACCTCTAGGAAATGCAAAGGATCAGCTGTTCCTTCATGACAGTCCTCTTAGCAAATTAGCGGGGAAAACTGTGCTTATCAATTAGTCATTAAGGCTTCATTTTTCTACTACTCCAAAAGGAAATGTGGAGAACCTGTGACTTCAATCACGCTGAGACCCAGGAATTTTAGTGAGCCTTAAACAGGCATCTGTCAAAATCCTGCCTTCACCGTAATTTTCCTGCCAGCTGGTGGGTTGAGGAATGGCTAATAAAAGGTGGGAGCCTCTAAGGCAACCTTCTTTCCCCAACAGGAAAGACAAAGCTGTAATTTGCTGTGTTATGACACTGTAATTATGTCCTGATGAAGAAAATAAGACAAATTAAAAAAAAAAACTTTCCTTACCCAGAAGTAAATGGCGGAAATTTGGCTGAGTCAGGTGACAGGACTGTAGGCCTATGGGCTGCAGGAAGGAGGAAACCATCCTTTTCTCTGTCCTTTTAACCTCACAGCAGTGATCACACACTGTATCCCTTTCAGCTTGACCACTGTGGAGTTACCTGTCAAGGTCAGCAGTAGCTGGAAGTACCTTTGGAAATAAGACCATAAAAAAAAATCCCTGCCTCGTCAAACTATATATTTTTCTGCTATTGAATAGTGCAAGGGATTTAAATGTTTATTTTTCAATAAAAACACTTGGACACACATCTTTTCTTTTGACTTTTGCTCAAGGACAGCATGCTTAAAAATAAAAGTCACATTGAAAAATTTCATTCCAGGCAATTTGGCCAGAGGCAACTTCTCCCTCTTCTGCCCTAAAATACAATTTCAAAAGAACATTTTCTGAGGGTGTCTACTTTAACTAAACTACACATTCCAACTAAAGACTCCTCTCTAGATATTTTTCCAAGGATCATCGGAAGTCTGTAAGAGTATATGTTATAGCACTGAGGTAAAAAAAGCAATGCCTCTTCTCTAGTAATTTGGATTTAAATCCATCTCTAATCTCTCTTGCAGAAATGTCCAGAATGGGGGATATGCCAAATGGTCTAAATTTGGGGGAGTGTTCAGGTTGAGCCAACCTGGGGGTATGAATGTAAAATTCCACAAAGTCAGCCTGTGGGTGTGTGCATATCTTTCTACTTGTTCTCAGAGTCCTCTCACAGGCACAAAAATGATACTGAAACTTCTGCATGTAGACACTGAGAAAGGGTTAGTGTTGGTTACCGAAAACTTTAGACATTCAACAACATTATGAGGAGTCAAGATAAATTATGAACTCCATTCTTTCAGGGTTTTTTTGTTCTCATTCTTCCATTCTGTCTTTCCATGGCCACATGTGCTGCTGCATTCCTCTGTCTATATATTTTATCTTTGTGTCTGTGCTGGGAAGGTTAAAGAAGTTAGCACAGCTTCTAGGTGACTTTCTGAGTTCCTGGTCTTCTGCTTTGTCCATTCCTCTGAGAGTCTACAGACTGCTTCCTAGAGGTGACCTGTCACTAGTCAGAGAGGGGATACTAAAATAAATCTCTGCTATATGCTTTCTTAGATCCTATTTCTCTCCATTCATGGGTCTTCTTTTTCTCTTCATAGGACCAGAGGGCTGTAACCTGTTTATCTACCATCTGCCCCAGGAGTTTGGGGATGCTGAGCTGATGCAGATGTTCCTGCCTTTCGGTAATGTCATCTCCTCGAAAGTGTTTGTGGATCGGGCGACAAACCAAAGTAAATGCTTTGGTGGGTAAAGATAACAAAACAATTAGATTCATCCAGGAAAGGGCTTTCTCTGAATACTTTACCTTTCAAACTGCTATCTTTATGCTCAAGTTATGATTTCTTTCAATTTACTCCTGTCGATACTTTCCCCTTCCCTCTTTCTCTTCTAATCGTCTCATGCTCAGAGTTTTGTGTGCTGCTTAGAAGTGAGAGCTTGGAATCTCACCAGGAGGGTGCTGTGGCTACTGGTGGTGGGGTGGAAAATATCCTTGGAAGGGGAGGTGGGGAGGGTACAGAAAAGATGAATACATGGCTCAAAATGGTGGGGGGGGGGGCTGTG
>NW_010565504.1:25083-25292 GCF_000687285.1 Phaethon lepturus | reverse complement strand
GGGGGGGGGGGCTGTGTAGGTGAAATGCTGATGGGGTCAGCAGTGGGAGGATGAGGCAGAAGGGAAATTTCTGTACTTAAGGAAAAGGAAAAAGATGTCATGGTTTTGAAGGGAAGACAGCTGTGGGGGCAGCTTTCCAGCAGCTCTGATGCATTAGACTGAAAGGGGACAGGGGCTGACCATCAATTGAAAGCCTGGTCTTGGGGGGT
>NW_010565504.1:0-25022 GCF_000687285.1 Phaethon lepturus | reverse complement strand
CAGCCGTGCTCTTAGCCCACTGGACCTGAGCAGCACCACAGCAGATACAGATAGACTGAGTTAACACTGTGCCTCAGCTGACAGGCCATGATAAGAGGCTGGGTTTGAGATGTGGACTGTGCTCACACAGCTCTGACCTCACTGCTGTCTGAACGCCACCAGCTGGAGCATAGAAAGGGAACAAGATCAGCTGTCTGTCAGCCACCAGTTTGAGACACAGTGAGCTGCACCAAGAAATGGGGGACTTGTCCAGCCTGCAGCTGTTTGAGGATGTGTGCATGGTGTCACAGTGGGATACTGCTGTTTGCAAAGGTGTTGTTGTTAAGGGTCCCTTCTAGCAGAGCAGGGGCATGGGGACCCTGCCACATTTGATCCCATCCCACCTGGTGGACAGGGGACCCCCCCCATCCATGTGCCTACCACTAGGATGTGCAATTTCTTGTTCTCTGCGATCCAGAGCTCTTCGTACACCTTCCCTGAGAAGGACAGCCTATTGGGTTGCTTTTCCTATTAGTTACAGGTGATGCGGACTCTGTCTCTTAGGCAAACTTCCAGAGTTAAGACTTAATTGCAGTTTCATTTGATTTTAAAGCCACTCTCAGTCTCCACAGTATACTTCCCTTCCATGCTTCCTTCCCCTTCCCCCTCCTGGACAGCCCACTTCCCAAAACTCTTACCTCATCCCTTGCTAGCTGTGGTGCATGTCAGAGAATACTTCCAAGAGTTTTGTGCCTCTTCTCTATGCACAGTTCCTCCTGCTAATTCACAGAGGGTCTGAATGGGCTATTTTTCTGCTTTGATTGGAGGAGACCTGGCCCTTGATGTGAGAGACACAGCGTTCCCCTTCACCAGTAATCATAGGATTTCTGCACTCTCAAGCACTTGAGGAATGAAGGACAAAAGACTTTGGTATGAATAGGCAGTTGGGAAATTCAAATGAAAAATTACAAATTAGCACCATTCCCTCCAGAGTTCACCTGCTTTTTAGACTTTTAACCATATAAAAGCTCATAACAAGATGAGCAGACCAGCACAGGTCTAGGTAACATTGAAAACTAATGCTTCAAGAGTATCCATGGCTTAGAAATGGACCTTTGGCAATGAAATATTTAGGGGACTATCGAGCCTGGTTCCCCACATATTGACAAGTGGGAAGAAGAAAGGTGAGACCCAAGTCCATAAGAGAAAGTATCTTCTGCACAGTGATGCAACTTATCTCCTCTTAGCTCAAAGGCTTTCTGGCTACAGTTTTTCATGATGATAGCAACACATACCTGGCTTGTGGGGCTGGCTTTATTGCAGCTTCCAAGATACTGTGACATTGTGGTTGATAGCTGAGCAGGAATTGAGGGATTTTAGCAGAAATTTTTCTTAACACTGAGTCTTACTGGGAGAAACTAAACTGCAGCTTGCTTGATGAAGTAAGCGCCAAAACTAATGGTGGGCTATTCCAGCCTGAAAGCAAGAAGGTGGCCTTTGTATGTGTCAACTGAAGTGCACAGGCAAGCAAAAGCAGGAATTAGAGATTGCTAGTGGATCCTACTCACCTTGTATTAGCTTCTGAGACACAAATATCCATGTCCAGTCAGTTTTGGGTCCCAGGGGTCATGACCCAGTTTTCTCTGGCTTTAACTTACTTGAGCTGGTGCCTGCTGTGACTGTTGTTCTCAAACATGTTGACTATGCTGCCATGTACGCCACTTCCAGAAGGATAAAAATAGCAGAAGTACAGGTACATAATTTGTCATGCTATGCTTCAAAACCTGCCACCCCGCTGACATTCAACTTTAAAGCAGTGTAAAAATATAAGGGGTATTAAAGAAAGTCAGGCCTTTCATTTGTTTTTCTGTGTCCACTGGAGCTCATTAATTTTTTTGTTTACAAAGTAAATTTAAAAAAAACCCCTACTTTTTCCTAAAGGAAAAGAAGGGATTTTGTTAACTTTGAAAGCAGGAAAAATCTTTTATTTTTCTGCTTATACATTTCTCAAAACAGCTAAAAACATAGCTTTTGCATTCTGTTTCACTTTTTTAACCTAGGTAGACCTCTCCAACTCGTAGACTGGGGGGACAATTCTTTCTGGCCCCAGAAAGATATCCTACCATTATACGACCTTTTAAAATGTATCTGCTATGCAGATCCAAGTAAATTGCTGTAACAGAGTCTTGCCCCAGGTTGTCAAGAAATTGTCAAGAAGTCCTGCTTTAGACAAACTTTAAAAAGTCTGTGGAAAAAAAAGTCACCATGTTTTTTCCACGGGATCAGAAAATGCTTAATTTTCTGCTCCTGTCTCACAGTTGAAGTACTGTAATCAGCTGGCCCAAATTGAGTCAGTAGAACAGCATCTCAAAACAGGACTTTTATTCCTTCCCGTTTGGGTCTGAATTCTCCCCTGCATTTCCAGCACAAAGTTATCTCCTTTGGCCACTAGTGGCAAGATAGTGCAGGGCAGCCACGGGAGCATTAGGAAGAAAGCAAGCTCAGACACAAACCTTTCTCCTGGTTTCTGGAGTCCATGATCCTGCAGAGAACCACTAGCACCTACATGCGCTGAAGAAATGGCGCTGTAGTCATGAAGCCTTTGACTTTCCCTGTTCAGAGGCCACCTCTTCCTGACTGACAAGGAGTAAGGAGGAATGCAAGCTACAGCAAACACCAGTCTCATGTATAAAATGTGAAAGAGCTCAAAATATGTCTACTGATTTCCATAGCAGGAGTGCTTGCTGTGGTGTGTAAGACTGCCTGAAAAAAACCCCTGACTACTCACTGAAAAAAGTAATTTAAATTCGAAGGCTTCTTTGCCTTTGAATTTCCTTCTCTTGCATACATCCAGGTTAGACCCAAATCCTTGATGTTCCTTACGATTTTTGTAACCTCTGGTTTTTATCTTCTCCCTATCCTGATGCAGCTGTAACATGGCCAAGTGCAAACCACACTTCTCCTTCCCACTCACCAATACCCTGTCTATCCCCATTGCCTGAGGCTCTATTACACCAACCGTATCAACATCTCATTGCATTTCTCCTTAGGCGCTACCTTGTCCACCTTCTCGTATTCAGAATTAGTGATTTCACCTTCACAGCTCTTCAGCGTTCTGACCTCTTTCCTCTCTCACTTGTCCTTCACTCCATGCCCACCTGATAGCTCTAGCCTCTTACAATGCACTTTCTCCTACTGGGACTGGCTGTACTTTTTTCATTCTCAGTCAGGGAAAAAATTAGACTTAGTTGGATACTCCTTTAAGACAGTGATTCCCATTTTCATAGCAATCTGATCTAGGAAGCATTGCACAGAGGCACAGGATGCGACAGTCAACTTCTGCAAGATCCTGGATCTTGTCTCTGTACAAGGCATAAACTGCACTCAATCTCTCACCTTCCTACTACATGTGTGTAAGTTCTCCTGTGTGTAGTTATGCTCAATGTCAGAGGACATAAAATACATCTAAGTGCTGGTCTCAATGGTTTTGGTGATAATTCTCCTCTCAGTTACACAGATAATGTAAATGTGACCACTTTGTATAAAAGTGAAACTCCAGTAAAATGATAATATTTTATCTGAAAAGGCAAGTAGTCAATGTGAGAGTGGCCATTCTTCACGCTGCCCACACATGGCTCTACCTCTCTCAAAGGGTAACACTAAAATGCAGTCCTAATTTCAGGAGCACTCAGTGTTGTTGCACAAGACACATTTTAAGAAGGTATTTGAAGATGTTAAACTAGTGAAATACAGAGAGAGACGTGTTCTAGGAAAATGTTTTAACAGAGAAGAGAGAGAAGTATACGTTTGGGCAGTATTAATCAGGAAGAAATGACAGAAATTAGAAAAACGAGGATGTGGATGGAACAGCAGATGGCAAATGATTGCCTCAAGGTGTCAAATAAGAGGTAGATAAATTAAAGGTAGAGGAATTGCTTTACTGGTGCACTTGTAAAGTCATGCCTCCAGTCACTTCTTGCTGAGAGCAGTGAGCACCTGGATGTGCTGTCTCTTTGCATGCCATGGAGCAGCAGACACTGTGAGGCCAGTTCTGCTACACCCCGCCCCCCCATCCCCTACATGTATCTCCTTGACATGTGGCTGTTCCCCATACCTACTGGTGTGGCAGCTTTGCTCTCTCTCCATGGACAATGACACCAGGAAGCTGTGAAGAACCTCTCTTATGCCCACAGAGATTCTGTGGTTTCCTTCCACTCAGCTTGATATGGTTGGACACCCCAGGTGTGAGCAACCACAACTGCTGGATGTTTTTCTCCCTTTCTATGCATTTCAGATGGATTTCACACTGTCAGAAGGATGTTCCACCCCTTTTTGAAATGTACCACATTAAACATAGCAAGAAGCATTCTAAATTTCACTGCAAACTACATGGGCTTCCTAGGACCATAGATTTATATGGCTTAAATGGAACATCTTCTTTGACTCTGGGTACAACATGGACATCAAGTTTCATTCCAGATGCCTGCAGGGAGTCCACTTGAAAGTTGCTAGTGGGGCACCCCATTTGGAAAAAACTTCCAGTCTTCTCTGAAGATGCCAAAAGAGAAACAATAACATCACCTGATGAGGGTTACAGTAGTTAAGTGCCTTCACTGTTAAATATTTCTATGCCCCACTAAATTTCTTCTGCCTCCTAGCTTATGAAAGGAAACAGGGGAGCCAAAGGAGAGAGCTTAAAGGTGAGAAAAGCAGTGAGGAATGGACACAGGATGGAGTGAAGCTCAGGATAAGGGCTGAGGGATAGGTAGACTTTGTATCATGTAATTAAAAACAACACTGTAACAATTCAAGACTGCAGTGTGGTGACAGAAAGGTGGAGTGGGAGATGCAAGGCAGCAGGCAGGTCATGATGGTCTACATACCTGGAAGCTGAAACAGAAAGAAGCAGCATCAAGAGACTAGGACACAGAAAAGCTGTGACCAGCGGCATTGCAGATCATGTCTAAAGTGCATAAGACATAGGAGTGGAATAACGGATCCTGAGGTATATCAGAAAAATATTGTTCAGCACTTGCTCACAATGTACCTTCAAAATGCCCTGCCAAATCTGGTAGTTCCTTATTTAATAAAAGAAACCCAAACAATAAAACAAGTCCTTAACTTCATCCAGCAAAATGAGCAGGTCTAGGAGTAATGTGCTGTAAGGGTAAGAAATTCCAGTCGCCTGTTCCTGCCCCATATGGGTAATTATAGTTCAACATAGCTGTGTGCCTCGGGTTCCCCTTCTTGTAGGGGGACACTGACTCCTTTACACAGGGCTTCAGAAGCCGTGTATGGGGAAGAGTTATTTATCAGCTCAAAGTTTTTTTTGGCGTTTCTTTTCTGATTCTTCTTTTGGTAATTAGGAAGACTCTGACCAGATAGAAGACTTATTAGAAATCACTTGGGAGAGAAGTGAAGCTCTGCTTTCTGCTGTTACTAGCACTATGATTAAATTTGATTTTTTTTTAATTTTACTTTTAACGTGATTTCAAATTTCCTAAGAAAAGTATCTACCTGAGCCTTTCCCTGTATTCCATAGAATTAGGCCATATCTTTTACTTTGTGTGATCTAGTGGCAATACATTTTTTCAGGTCCCTGGACAATATCTAATTGTCATTCCCATATAGCTACAAGCTACAGACCAAAGCTCAGAGTGTAATGGAAGAAGTCACTAATTTGAGTGCCTGAATTGACACAATATGGGAATGATTTTCCAGTCACGTTAAGCATGCCTGATCCCTGGGCTATTTCTGTTCAGATCAGCACTACTTTTGTGAGCCTCTCCATGCTGAAGGACATGGCACAGCCAGCCAGCCAAGGAGAGAGTCATGAGGTATCCAGCTTAGTTTGAAAGGAAGCCGAGGGGAAGAGGACACCATTAGAGAGGTGCTTAGGGCTCCCAGGGGAAAGAGGCAAAAAGTTTATTATTTGCTAGATACACTTTGTTATACTCCAAAGCAGCCAGGCTCTGAAACTTCAGGTCTGCACAGTAAGGATGGGACTCTTCTCCAGCTGGTAAGGAAAGAATTACGTGAGTAAGAAAGAGAAGGAGCTATTCCTCAAATTCACTGCACAACGCCTCCAGCCATTGCACTCTGTCGGAGAAGGCATTGAGGAGGAGGAACAGGAGAAGTCTTAGGGCTGTGAGTCACTATTCATTTACAAACGATAATTAATCTGTTGTTTATATTAGTTTCTGATGTGCTCTCCAAGGTGCACTGAAAATGGTTTTCCTTTATTATAATGTTGATTGTTTATTGGGGAGATAAATCTAACTGTCAGTTATGCACTGACTTACCAAAACCTTCAGACCAAACAAGCATGTATGCATAAGGAACAGCTGTTTGCAGCTCTCCAGTTAAAGGGACAGCTGTGTCCAATAACTCACATTAAAGAGAATCTATACATTGTACAAAGGGACTTCTGCTTTCTTTTGTAGCTTAAGCATTTATTAGACAAGAATGTTAGCAGAATATGTGTTCTATTTATCAATCTGTCTATGTGTCTATCACTGCTCAATCCATCTCTCCACACAACTGATAGACACATTCCATCCAGAATATTTTTAATTTATTACTATGTTTGTACCTACCTATTCACATGCACACTTACACAATAATTTTAAATGTTTTTATTCATGGGGTAATTAGGTGGAGGAACTCATTACTGCAGGGTCTTTACAGCTACTCATTTCATTACTTTCAAAGGGGGAGTGGCCACTTTTGTGACTAATAGAAATGACCAATGTTAAGAGTTAATGCCAGAAGAAAGAAAAGAGAAAAAAGAGGCTTTTAAAAGAGATTAAAAACTTAATGCTCTGGGCTTCAAATCAATCCATCAGCACTGGGACCTAGGAAAAGAACCTGATAGGGCTCTGCTGTGCCTACACAGCATGCTATCTGCTGCCACCTCCTCTAAAAAACCCTTTGACATTAATAGAGTAGATGAATCCATCCGGTCCTACATGTTCTCCACACATATTATAGGTTCAAACGCAAATATCCTCGTGTGTAGAAATGCCAGAGGAGGGTCTGTAGTGCTACTTTCATTCAGGCCAGAAATTCCTGTTCAGAAGTGAGAAATGACCACTCCAAAGGGCAGGCACATTTCTGAACTCAAGGTCATTGATCTGCAGTGAGCAGATTTACCACATCTGCTCTTGTGAGATTGCAGAGCCCCAACAACATTTGGCTATGCATTACATCTATTGTTTTTTTTTTTCCCAAGATCTCTCTGATGCAAGGCGAATTCGAGCTGGATGGAATGGACGAGTCTCTATCAATCCATCCAACCATCCATCCACCCCCTCATACCTATCTTCACCTTCTTTATATCCGTCTATCCAGTGTCGTTCAGCGCACAGTACTGGTCTTCAGCATTTTTAAGTGTCAGGTAGCTAATTACTGAGCAGCTGTTCAATAGATCCTCACAGCTCTGTGCTTGGCCTCAGGCCTTCCTTACCGCAAAATATTCAAACCCTGGTATGAATATGAATTTATTATTACTTCCTCATCTGTTTTCCTAAGGTCCTTCCCAGCAAAGCATTTGAGAATTCCACAGAGTTAAGTAAGAGCATTCTTAGAGTGCTCTTGGTGTCCTCATTTCACCAGCGGGATGATGAGGCATATAAAGATATTCAAAACTTTTGATTAATCTTAGATGCTTAATCTGAGATGCCATGATCATGATCAGTCTGTTTGCTTGTTTTCTCAAAGTATTTAACACAATGCAGGGCATGCTGTGTTTATCTTCCCTTCAGATGCAGGTAGAGTCAGCAGCCTTTCTGCCAGTGAAATCTCCAGTTATGCACCAAGCACCAAGAGGAACACACAGTAAAGCTTCATTTTTCACTGACAAATTAAAGAGGTGTCACATATCTCCTCAAAGACAGTGCCATAACTTTCCATATCTTTTTAATGTTCCTTTGACATTGGTTCTATTTGGGCCATGACAATTAAGTTACGGCTGGACATTGCTTTGCCATGGCTCAACAGTGACAAGGCCTAGGGACTTGTCCATTGACAACTGTATAGACAAGGCCATCCTCTTCTGAGGGATAAGAGAGTTTAGTCATGTAGATACAAGGCATGATGTACCACTTGCACTCACAGCCTGCTGTATTTTATTTCCTAGTGAAAAAAGTATCCTCGCAGATCTTTCTAAAGGAATTTTGTGATATATGATATACCCAGCATAACTGGGATCTCATGGCAGAAATAGGTATAAATTCCAGTTCTCCAAGGTAGTGTTTGGATGTACAACTACAAAACCATCCTTTCCCTGCCTTGTTTACTGTCTACATTCCAAAACTTTCAAGAGTATGATACATTGCCATTTTCCTCACCCTGTTATGTTATTCATTGTCTACAGTAATTAAAAGGATGCCATGAAAAAGAAAAATACTGAAATATGTGCAATGCCTTAATGCCTACACAAAACAATACAGAATTAAAATTTTATAGATAACAATTTCTTGCATTTTTAACTCGAATGCTTCATTTTACAACCTTATTGTTTTAATGTATTGGTGCATGTGATATCTTCCCTTTTCAAGTAAGCAAAGCAAAAATCAGAAAAAAATCCACAGATGAGATTAACATCTTCAAATAGTATATATTGATATCTTCAAAGATTATCATCAGAGTAGAAACCTGCAGATCCCCATAAGAATAGGTATACCTTTCTTAAGAATTTCTGCTTTCATCTATCTTAAATCGCCACCCAAATTCAACATCATTTATACTCTCCCCAGTTTTGATCAGTAATATATACAGATGTATAGGGTTGTACATTATATATGTACTATATACTTCTGCAATAGCAAATATGTCTGCAGTTATGTCTGCAATGAAAACCACTGAACAAGTGGTTTGCATTTGGGCAAACTGCTCCAATGCTTGCTGGCCTTCAAGGTGAAAAAGCTTTTCCTTGTATCCAGTCTGGACCTTTCTTTTTTCAGTTTATGTCATGTCCCTTGTTTCTCATTGTCTCACCATGCACCCCTGTGAATCATACAGTCACAGTATCATAGAGTATGTCAAGTTGGAGGGGACAATTAAGGATCATTGCATTCATCTCCCTACTCCTTGCAGGACTACCTAAAACTAATCCATATGACTAAGAGCATCGTTCAGATGCTCCTTGAGGTCTGACAGACTTGCTGCCATGACCACTTCCCTGGGGAGTTTATTCCAAGGACCAACCATCCTTTCAGTGAAGAACCTTTTTGTAATCTCCAATCTGTACTTCCCCTGACATGAAGAGACTATTTCTGACTTCTTCTTGTCATAGGACAAGTGCTCCAGCCCTTGTCCAGCCTGACGGCCCTATGGTGAACTCACTCCACTTTCTCACTGTCTTGCTTATGTTGGCGGGGAGGGGTGCTCAAAACTATATGTCCAGGTGTGTTCTAATAAGCGATGACTAAAATAATAGAGTTTCACTTCCCTAATTTACTAGCTATGCTCTTTTTAATAGAACTCAGGCTGCTCTTGGTCTTCCTTGCAGGCCAGGGCACAGCTCTAGTGAGACTGTCAGTGATTTAATCCATAGAAAATCTAGAGATAGTGAGACTATACCCCTTTTACCAGATGAACTTCAGTCCTCTTGAATAAACATCCCCAGGCATGTTTATTGTTGTAAAAGGGAGGAGGTGCATCTAATGTCTAAGACCAGCTGCTCTTTGGCTACTTCAGAGGCAACATGTTTTCTCCCTTTTTTTGGCAATATGACCTACAAATCTGGTCGTGTTCTGACCACTTAAAGGTGAATTATATGATTTTTCTAAAGATAGGTCTCTAATGACACTATAAAATCCTTCTCTAGAAGGGTTTCCAGAAATCTTAAGGTATTTACCTTGGTCATTGTGCATCACCTGACATGGCTGAACAGCTCCAATTTCCTGTCTAGAGCTTGATGAGTGCTGTAAGGCTTGAGAACACTTTTGCTCATGTTGTCATAGCTGCAGATTTGGTACATCCTCATCCAGGTGGCTATTAGGAAAACTGCATGGAGATCTTGTTACTTGGAGCCTCAGCTTCAAGACGGGAGGACGAAGAGGGACGCCTCTTTATTCCTTGGCCTCCCTATTAAAACAATATGTGCTACACTCAGTAAACCCATTGTCTCACTTCCAGACTAAGATCATAAGTTTTATGACTTTTCGTAAACTTTTATTATTAGCCAAAGGCAAGGAGTACAGCCTTAATGCAAGAGTGAGCATATACATATATGTGTATGCATGTGTATATTTCCCTTTTTCAAATGCAAGTGACTGTATCATCTGTGAGACTTAATTTCAAGGAGTAACTAGACCAAGGAGGAGGTGCTGCTGAATGCAATTACAGCACAGCCCAAGGATGTAAGCCCTGCCTGGTACTGTTCACAGGAGTAGGTATATACCTGGCAGCAAATGCTCAAGCTATCTTTTTGAGGCTCTCGCAAACTGTCTATTGAGAGATGCTGGGGTCCTAGAGTTTATTTGTGTTGCCAGAGCTCTTCAGGATTGGCAAAAGAGATGGCTTTGTCTGGACTGCAGGCTGGTCCATGCTAGCATAACCAGAGTTTGTGTTCAGAAATACTGGCACACAGGAACATTTCTTGCAAAGGTAGCAGAGGCAATTCTTGTACAATGTGCTGGCCCCCTGTCTCACTAATATGTCAAAGTCCTGGTCACTCTAGGTTAATTCTGAGTGAATGAGGCCTAATCCTGGAGCTCACCTAAAAAATAGAAGAAAAAACACACCAAAAAAACCTCCCCAAAGCTGAATGCATTAAATGTATTTCATCTGCATGGTTCTGACTTACCTAGACTCTGTTTATCCCCAGACAGCCACTCTTCCACTGAGACAAAGATTGTCATTTTAGATGGCCTGTAGGTACCATGTTCAGTTACTATGGGTGTTTTTACTGCTGGATGCACTCAATGGCTGATTGGACGATTTGCTGGCAATGTATGAAAGTACTTATGGAAACAACCGTGTCAGGAAAGCACCAGTGTTTATGTTTTTTAAGTGCATAGTCAACTGTCAAGTCTGCAGAAATTGCCAGTTAATAAAGCTTCATATAGCTTAGTTGGTCAACAATCAAACTATTCTTGCTAATAAATACCATAATGGAGAACTTAAATTCACATTTTTCTTATATTGCCATAATAAGGAAGTAGCAGAAGGCATAGCATTTATTTTCATTGTGAATACTGGAAGACAAAGGAAAGGTTATCTTGGTCAGTGCAGGAGGGTCTCAAGTTTTAGCCCACTCATCATGCAGGGGAAAAAAGTAAGAATGTGACTTGTGGCCGTGCATCACCTTTGCTAAGATTCAGCTCCAAATGTGACCCGAATCATGTTTGTGCTCTTCTGTTGTGCTAACTGCATTTGGATCACCCTGCTTCCTATAGTCGTGTGTCCAAACTGGCACTCAGGTGAGGCAGTGCATCCTGGGACAAAGATTTGTAACATCTCCGCCTACCCTTTGTCTCCCTTTGGCAACTATACTCTCATCACTTTCCTCCCCACCCACGCTCCTACCTACTCACTCACACACCCCCCCCCACCGCCTTCCCGATGTTCATTCTTAGTTGTCGTTCCATGTATGTGCCTTGACCTCCTTCAGCTCATTAAGCTCCCTACCTTGCCTCATGTTTTGACAGGTTTTGTGAGTTTTGACAATCCTGCCAGTGCCCAAGCTGCTATCCAGGCTATGAATGGCTTCCAGATTGGCATGAAGAGGCTGAAGGTGCAGCTGAAGAGGCCAAAGGATGCAAATCGTCCCTACTGAAGAATTTTGGGAACCACCAGATACAAAGCACTAGCACAGGTACCTGCTTGGAGAAGTGGTTGTCAGCTGTGGTTGTTCCTTCTCTTTGTGTTGTAGCCTCTTAGAAAGATTTAGCTCTGCAACTCTCTAGGTTCTGCCTTTTTCACTTAGGCTTCTGTCTAGAGCCACACTGCACAGACATGCACCCACAGATAAACCAGAAACAGTTTGTGTGTGCAGTTCTTTAGAAAGAGGTGGAAGTATGCTTAACGAGAGAATGATCCTATTTCCCCACTTCATGGCTAGAAAGTTTTCCTGGTCACTAGAGGAGAGCCAGAAGCTGTCCTACTTGTCAGCCAAAGAGAGCATTTCTGGTGGCTAAATGAAAAAGTACAATTAAGAGATGGGATTAGGCTGTAGTTTAATCCCAGGTGACTGGACTGGGACAGTGCTTGTCTCAATAATGCTATGTTGCAAATACTTCAAGGCATCCTTCATTCTTCATGCCATATAATCTGTAGCCGACTTCATCCCAGTATGTAAACATTTTTCCCTGACAACTAAATAACCCCTCATTTCTTTCTTCCCAAGCCCAAGAAATTAATAGAAGGACCCGTGCTTACTTCGTGCTCAATTACTGTGAACTTCTCTTTGTGGATAAACCCAACTAAAGGCAAGGAAGCGTTGATTGAGTGAGGCCTTAGAAAAATCCGAAGGAGACTCTCATTATTAGATTCACGTAATTTGTTCTGTTGGAAAGGAGGTGGCTCGATGGTCCAAGGGAAGTTCTAATACATGTAACAGTGTCAAAAATATCAGAAAAAATCTTGTTTCATTGGAAAGCCAGCCTATCAGCAGTTACAAAAATAAAACTTTAAAAAAAAAAAATAAATTTTCAGCCACTGGCTGTATGTTTCATAAGTTAGTTTTGGGAAAGAGAAATATAAAAACTGTATGTTTTAGTTACATTAAGTCTCTCTTCTGTTAAAAATGTTTCATACAAGAGACACCCAATAAACATAGCACCAAAGGTTGCCTCAAACTATAAGCAGCTTGCACTCATAAAGTAGTCATAGAGAGATGGATAAGGTGACCTTTCTATACCACTGTAGCTCTAAGGTGTAATATTCAGTGAATGTGATTCAGGCCTTTTTTTTGGCCCATAGAAGGTACAACAAGAAAATCCTTATATTCAGCCTTCTCAAAGAATGTCACAAATAAATTGCTCTAATATTTCACTAGTATCTGTACTATCTTTGAAAAAATATATTGTTGCAGCAGTATCCTTTCCACTAACAATTAAGGAATGTTAACAAAATGTCTTTGAAAGAGATGCTGCACTGAAGAAAACAACAAAAGAATTAAGAAATCTTTCAATAAACGTTAGGTGCATGTGAAAGATACAGCCTCCATAGTTTAGACTCTCTTATATATGACTATATGAAGGTAACTATCAATGCATTTTCTGCTCTTCAAATGCCTCTTTTCCTTGCTTATGCCCAGTCCTCTTGGAAGCTTGGAATGAAAATATGACTTTTTACTGCATGTTTTGCTGAGGAGAGCATGAGTTTCATGCATGCAATATTGTTAAACCAGGGACTGTATTTCTTGGGAAGATTTTTCAATAACACCTGAAATGGCTGGAGGTATACAACTGTCTGACTAGGTTTTGGCACCAAGCAATAGTTTTATGTCGTAGCATAGCTGTGATGACTGAAGTTATAATTGTTTCTTATGGTTGTGTAACAAACAGCAGGGCTTTAGACCCATGTGTTGTTTAAAGATTCACTGCTATGTGTCCATGGTATTTTAATTATCATGGATGAAGTGCTCTACCTCTACCTTCTCATGATGAGGATGATGTTGATGTCTCAGCTTACTTCCTATGAAAATATTACTTAGTAGCAGGACTAGGACACGTTTCGGATTTTCTCCTCCTGATAAATTACACAGAAAGGAATCAGCTGGTAAATGGCAATAAAGTTCCAAATCTCACTTAGATCTTTTTTTTTTTTTTTTGCTTTGCTTCAGTAAAGCAGGAGACCAGTCTTGAATTGTTATGTCTAAATAGGAAGTCCTTTAGCCCTCCTGGCTTTTACTTTGATTTTAATGCTCTGCTATCCAGCAAAGTCATTTTAGTTGTTACCAGCAGATCACTTCAATGCTCTGTTTACAAGAGCCTTTATTAGGCAAAAAGCTACACCTTATCAAAATAGAGTAAATGCAGCTCAGAGGTCCTTATTCTCTTGTAGACTCCAACTCTAGTGAGCCCATTGAAGGAGGTAAAGATGTACATTTTTTAGCAGCAGAAAGTTCTTCAGGAAAAAATTTGTGTGTGTGGTTGGTTTTTTTGTAACTTAACAAAAGGGTTTAGCAACATGTCCTCAGGAGGAAAGTGAAGGAGCATATCCCATGGAAGGATCTCATTTACCACAAGGAGTACCATGCCAGGTTAGATTGGAGAGGACAATTGGTGACAGCAAAGATATGCAGAAGATCTCCAGGTCATCTGCTTTCTAGTGCTCAGAAACATACATAGCAGCATGGTAGAAGTAGACACCACAGGATTTTTACTCATGGTGACAGATATGAGTCAGCTTACAGTTAGGCTAAGCAATAATAGACAGCCCTAATCTAAGGTCTCAGTAATAAGACTTACTTAGCAGTAGGTGATGCGTTCTTGGCTGGATATCATGTTACTGTATCCCCATGGCTGGTTTGTTGTGAAACTTCCAGTCAGCCTCCAAAATATCGCTGGAAGTCTGATTCACCCGCTCAGTAGACAGTGTCATTACTGCAAGAAGATCTTTCCCCAAAAAAACCACTACGAGAGAAGCCAGCAAGGTCAATGGGTATGGCACAGACAGCTATTACAAAGCTTGAGAGCAAACAGGTCCCTTAACTGGCAGAAATAAAATGGATCTATTTTTTTTTATTTTGGTCGCAGGTCTTCAGGGTACTTAATGCCAATTTTGATCATATGCATTCCTCATATTCTTCAAGAGGATGATCAAGAAAATTTTTGCTTAAGAATTTTCTAAGGAAAAGCTTTGTTTTATTGAACTCCTTTCCAAAAATAAGAAGCTGACAAGAAAAAAAACACATGCAGTGTCCAATTTGATGCAATCTACCAGAGGTGGTTTTTTTCCCTAGCCAAGAAATAAAGATCTTCACTCGATTTTAATTCTGGATGTTCTTTTTTTAATTTATTTATAAGTGTCCCTTTTGGGACACAAGGAGTCTAAGCCACAGTGATTTGAAATCCTTTGTTTTACTTACACTGAAAAGGGTCTCTGTGATGTGGCAGATAAGCTGACGAGGTGCAACAAGGAAACCCCTAAAGAATTCAGATGGCAAAATGTTTCCAAAATGGCTGCTGCTCTTCTCTTGTTTCTTTATAATTAAAGAATTGTTTCTAGAAGAAAAAATGAAAAAATGGGATGGGCAGGGAGAAAGTACAAGCAAGAGAGGAAGATCTTTGGAGAGGACTGACAAAAATCAACATATTTTATACAAAACTCCCTCAAGAGTAGGAAGCAAGGATTCCGATGCATTTCATGTGTTTCTGAGATAATAAATTTACAAAATAATAAAGGAAAAAACACCCTAAAATCTACAGCTTCCTTGGATGGCCATTCCTAGGAGCTCTTAGGTACTTTATGACTTTAGGTTATGACAAAATTGCAAGTAAAACCTGGAGCTATACATGAGCTGTGAACATGGCTAGGACCATGGAGGACTGATAGGAGAGGCAGAAAGACAAATTCCTTTGATGCTCCCTGTATGAACAGAAACAATTGGTATGATTCCAGACCTCTGCAGCCCACTAGCTCCCCACTTCATCATCCATGCTAAGTCAGTAGTAGCTCTGTTAGGACAATCTTGCCTATAAAAAACCCATAATTCACAGCTCTTCCAGTATTAAGGACTTAGCACAGAAGCATCCAGCTGATGGATGAATAAAAGACACTGTAGAGAAAAGAAGCGAAAATCCTGTCCATTCCCTTTCTGTGGCTTCATTTCAGTGATTGGTCATTACCAAAGTGTTATTTACTAGCTCAGATAGATACTGTTCTATATACGTTTTACTTAGAGATAAACATGGAGAGTTTGGCTGGGAGTAACATGGAGCACTGACCGGCATAAGTGAGACAAACTGAGTGAGGCAAAAATAAAGCAGAAGTGGGGGAAAAAATGGTCAACAGTAAGATTTTTCTTTTAGCTCTGCTGGTAAAAGTAGTAATAAAATATAAAAGAATGCACTGTCCAGGCCACCTGCTTATCCAAGATGCGAAGGGAAATAACATAGCCCAAAGGTCAAATACAAAAAAATGTTCACAAAACATGTTTATTGAACGTGTACTAATCTGTTCCTTTTTGCAGAACTTGTGAGAAGCATGTTTTTTCAGATATTTGGAATAGGTCATATTTTTTCCCATAGGAAATGTCTTTTTTTTATTGGAATCGTTCCTCTTTTTAAATTAAACACACATTATCAGCCAAAAACAAGACAAAGCAAATCTCCAACTGCCCATAAAAAAAAGATGTGAAGGGACAATTTCTTGCTATCTGTTGTTATTTCAGACCCCTTCAATGTGATGTCTAAAGAAAGTGTATTTTTTACGGAATTTATGTTGCTTATCTCTCTCAGATATGCTTTTATTACCACCAGTGAGAGGCTATGCTGCTGCTGCTTTGAGCTCACTGTTCTCTATTAGGCTGTTCATCTTGAGATGGTGATTAAATACCCTTTGTCAGGATCTATTCCCATTTCTTGCAGGTCCAGAGGAGGGACACAAAAATGATCAGAGGGATGGAACACCTCTCATATGAGGACAGGCTGAGAGAGTTGGGGTTGTTCAGCCTGGAGAAGAGAAGGCTCCGGGGAGACCTTACTCAGCCTGACAGGACTGAAAGGGGCTTAGGAGAAAGATGGGGACAGACTTTTTAGCAGGGCCTGTTGTGACAGGACAAGGGGTAATGGTTTTAAACTAAAAGAGGGCAGATTTAGACTAGATCTAAGGAAGAAAATTTTGACAATGAGGGTGGTGAAACCCTGGCACAGGTTGCCCAGAGAGGTGGTAGATGCCCCATCCCTGGAAACATTCCAGGTCAGGTTGGACGGGGCTCTGAGCAACCTGATCTAGTTGCAGATGTCCCTGCTCATTGCAGGGGGGTTGGACTAGATGACCTTAAAAGGTCCTTTCCAACCCAAACTCTTCAATGATTCTATGATTCTATGATTCTATGATAATGCTAACCAATTCTTCCTCCTCCTGCACAGATTATTATAATTTCCCTCCTTTAGTCATCACTTACATAATTTTGGACTTGCTTACGTTATCAAAATTAATATGAAAAGATTACTCCAGCAAAAGCTTTAAGATGAGGAATAAAGTGAAAATAGCATCAGCAAGAGCTTCATATGGGAAACTTTTTTAGGTACTGGGAAAACAAACTCTGCCAATAGTTTTTTCCTTTGAATTACTTTTGCTTTTAATTTCCACTGACAACTGTGATTATAGTAAACATTTCCTTCACTGTGGTTGTAACCCAAACTTTGCACTGTTGTGCTCATACATGAGAGAATGAAAGTGAAAGTTACTGGGGAGTCTGAAACAGAACTACTGAAGGTATTTGCAGAACTGAGAGGGAAACCCTTTTATTGTCTGTCAGATAATTTTTAACCCTTCTGCCCAATTAAATTAGTAATAACCTTATTATGGTAAAACTCTCATGTCTCTATATACCAGAGCTTTGGTACCAGAGCATGCAAAATCCCATTTGCTTATTATTGTAGTTATTGTAGCCTTGGCAACACAATATAATGCACTGATGGAAAAAGATATTAATTGATTACTGCATTTACTCCAAAATTGCACTCAGTAATTACTGCTCTGAGACTGACTTCTGTTCAGAGATATTTGGAACTTGTTTTTCCTGAAAGCAGGTCAGCTTTTTCAGGAATATTACTATGTTTACATCTAAGTGAGTCCATGCAGGATCGGCACTCTTTGTCATGGACATGACAGAGCAGCTCAATGCAAGCTCATAAATCTTTCCTTGAGTTCAAAGTATGAATTTTTCATTAAAACTGCTTTTTCCTTTTTTTTAAAATGTTAGCTAAAGTAATTATTTCACAGTTAAGTAATAGATATGAAAGCAGCCTGTCATATCTCATTGCACTGTGATGTAATTTGTCCTGATGCTCTGAACTTTCTGAGGCCGATGAGAACTTCTTCCAATGACCCAGCCAGCAAAGATCTTGCTGAGTTGTCCCTACTGTGAAAAGACCAGCAGCTTGTTATCATTGTGCCACCCTCGAAAGCTTCTAACAGCAAAAACCCCAAAGACCCAGCGCTGGCAGCGGGAGGGTGGGGGTAGTGGTGTTTATATTCAGCCACAGTAACAATATTACTAAGGGTTTTCATATGGACCATATCATGCAAATTGATGGCTATGTCCGATTCAGAGTCTTTCTGAGCTAAATGGTGTGAGCTTTGATTGCTTTAGTTAATGGCAGCTGCAGTAACCTGAAGGCAGTAAACTTTGAAGCAACTTTTATAATTAGATTCATCCACTAGAGAGATTTGCTGGGCCAGCACATGAGGGACTGCAATCTGAAGAAAAAAATTGGGAAATGTAGACAAAAGAAAGGGTACATATTTTAAGCAGCAGCGATTTGAAATGAGAGCCAAAGACATGGAAAAAACCAGGAGACACCTGTAGCCAAAATGTTTGTTTGAGCAGCAAACACTGACAGGATGCAATTGTCTGCTAAATTAAATAAGTACAAAGAGAATGAGAGAAGGGAAAGACCCACAATGAAAGACATTTGTGAAAATCCAAGATGACTTTAAAAAAAAACAATTATGGTCATTTTTCTACAAGCACCTTCAAATGTGTGACAACTCAGCAAATTCTTTGATACTGGGGTACTGGGGAGCCCAATACCTACTAATGAGTGGACAGGAAAAATGCATATTATCAATTTCCAAGTGCCAGTATTTTCGGAGAGAGCAAAGGGCAAGTCATTTGAAGCTCAGTGTATGAATCCATAAAGGTCTAGAACTTCCGGAAAGCAATATTCTTCATAAACGGCCCTATGGGTCATATGCTTGAAGACTGGTAGATCGAGATCTGATGTGTTTAGTCAAAAGAAAACATCACATCACAAACACACTTTTTTTTGTCCAGATAAAGATCATATGGACAGTGTAGGCCAGAGGCAGGGCACAGCGCTCTGGCTCCAAGGAAAAGTGAAGTAGCAGAGAACATTATTGTGGAAAACTGGAAACTCCTACTAAAGTCACACAAGTCCAACAGCTGGTTCACAGGACACAGGTCATGTGCACTATTTATCACTAGTCTAAAAATGAACTTTTTTTTTACTGACCTTTGAGAGCTACTGCAGAACAATGAATTGACACTATATCGGGTAGTGTTTGGCACTCACAGTGTATAAAGAAAAGGGAGGGAAAAAAAAAGCTCCATGAAATTTGCTCTGCAGGGGAAAACTGCTACAAGAGTTGGCAAGAATAATAATAAGTGGTTGCAGAGTGCTCTATAAATGTCACCACCTTAAACTGATGTCCTTATGGTTTGGATTGCATATAAAAATCAGCTGAACTAGAACACTGTTTCTCATTCCCACAGTGATATACCACAGTCACACAACCAGTGAAATATCAAATGCAATAATTGCATATCTGAATATTCATGTCTATGGTAACTTTTGCCACATACAAGTGAATACCAAAAATCTAGTCTCTTAAGTATTTGATTTAACTGTAGCAGAGAACTGAAGTTTTTTAAGTGCAAATCCTTTTTCTCATTTCTCTTTCATCCTGCCCTGTGCCTACAGTTAGACCTTTTGTTTCAAATGGGTGATTTCTTTTTCCACTTAGTTAAGCTTGATCCAACCTTTTTTAACATATTTAGTAGAAGGCTGAGCTGGATGGGAAAGGAGAACAGCAGTCAAGCCATTTTCCAAACTAGAAGCATAGTGAATAAAAAACTCAGTGCTCTGCCTGGAAAGTTACTAACCACAGGCATGATCAGGTGATGTTCTCAGGTAGCATCAGTCATCAGATTTCTGAACTCAGAGAACTGACATTGATTTATGGAAGCTAAGTATTCAGGTGCATGATTACATATTTAACTCTAATTATTCTCCTAGCAGGGTTCTTTAAATTATTTGAAATTCTAGAGGGACACATGATGCTGCTATTCTTGCCACTCTGGTCTTTTTAGAGCAGAGAGATTAGAGAATGAACATGCTTTTCTCCATTTACATTCTTGTATCTCATTTACAAACTTTTTTATACAGCAATTACTTGCTGTCGTGGTTTAGCCCCAGCCGGCAACTAGGCACCACGCAGCCGCTCACTCACTCCCCCTCCCGCAGTGGGACGGGGGAGAGAATTAGGAAAAAAAACCTCGTGGGTTGAGATAAACACGGTTTAATAGGACAGAAAGAAAGAAGGGAACAACAATGATAATACCAACAAAGGAATGTACAAGAACAAGTGATGCCCAATACAGCGATTGCTCACCACCCCGTGATCGACAGCCTGTCCCCGAGCAGCGATTTCCGCCCCCCGGCCAACTCCAGTTTATGTACTGGGCATGACATCGTATGGTAGGGAATATCTCTTTGGCCAGTCTGGGTCAGCTGTCCCGGCTGTGTCCCCTCAAAGCTTCCCATGCACCCCCAGCCTGCTCGCTGGCAGGCCAGCACAAGAAGCTGGACTGTCCTTGACTGCTGAGCAACAACCCAAAACATCAGCACGTTATCAACAGTTTCTCATCCCAAATCCAAAACACAGTCTCACACTAGCTTCTGTGAAGAAAACCAGCTCTATCCTGGCTGAAACCAGGACACTTGCAAACAAAAGAAATTCTGTTGCATCCCTGGAAAGCTGCAGTTGCACACTTCTGCCTCTTCAGATATCCTTTTCCTCTGTAGGACAGATCTAGCAGCTGCTCGGTCTGAAGTTTCCATTCCATGTGGAGCAGGCTAACTTAAAAATCCTCACAGCCATGAGATGTCTACCTTTGAGATTTCTGGCTATATGAGGCCCAGTACTTGAAGCCAAGAGACATCTTTTGGTTGAGTCAATGTGCTGTAGACCACGGCCCTGCTTGTCATGGTAGAATGAGGTAATACAATATCTGTCTCAAAAAGGTTTTTCCCAGAATAAAATATATTTTCATTAACTTGATTTCTAAGTATTTTAAAACAATTGGGCCATGAAACCCATGTGCTGTCCACTCAGGTACAAATGTATCTTTGGTGGCTAAGTTTTTTTTTTTTTTCCTGCCTTCTTGATGCATTTCCAGTTATCAACATCCTATGCCCTGTGATATATAAGTGAATTTTTTTGTGCTATTTGTTTTTCTCTTTGCATTCTTCTTGCATGGCGTGCATCACTCTACCATGGCAGACTGGGTTCTAGGAAAGAGAGCCAGGCAGGCAGCCCAAAAACTGCTCTAGGAAACTGGACTCCAATGTTAATTCTTAAGAGATTTGGTGCATTTGGAAAGACCGGTGTTTATTTGAGGGTTTTCTGTCTTCTGCTCTTAGTTTACAGGGGCATTATTTAGTACAGACTCTATACAGATCTTCATGTTCCTCATTAAGACCACTGTAATGAAATTTAGAGAAATGTGCATAGATGCTGTTCAGCAGTAAAGGAATAACTGGCTCTGAGATTCCTGAAGTTAAATTTAAATGTAGGAATTCACTTCTCAACAGATGGCTTTGTTGAGGAGCACACTCAAGGGCTGTTAGTAAAGGCACGTAGACTGCCACCATGGATAGCTTTGGGGTCTTTTCTCTTTCATTACAGCACCACTTTCTGAAAGTCTGTCTTATGGCAGTCACCAATGATCCCTGGAAGTAAAACCATAGTGCTGTATGGATTAAAATGAAAATAATTTCTTCCTTCAGATATGAGAGATCTTGAGGATTACAAGTAGCTGGAGAGGTGCTGGACCTCCTCTTCACCTGGGGAAAAAAACACAACCAGGTTTTAATGTAGCAATGATGATTTGTGCCAATAAAAGCCTCTTGTGGGTTTTGACCACTTAAGCTCAGGGAGCAGAAGAAATATTCTGCTTTTTCCTCTTCTGATCTTTCAAATTGCTGTTGAAATGTTTCCCCAAATTATGTGTGCTCAGTGTGTTTTGTCAAGCTGAGAAGTATTAATATCACTCTGCTAGGAGTATTATGATTCACGGAAGGCAGGATACATATAGAGACAGACAGATAGGTGGATATGTGACCTGAATCCAACGTGTTACAGAGATTAAACCAAAATTTTCAACTCTAAAATCTCAAATGATACACTGAGACCATTTCTTGGCACACTTGGACTTGCACACTAGCAGCGAGGATCTGCGGTGGTTTGGTTTTTTCTCAGACACTCATCTACTCAAGTATCCTTTGGCAAGACCCTGAGCATCTTCAATTCCCCTTGAAATTTTGTAAGGAATCACTTGCAGACATGAGCTTCTCTAGAAATGGTCAGAGGTTGTTCTTGTGCTGCGAAGTGCAAGGCAGGGAGAAAGAACTGCACAGATGGACAGCACCTTTCTGAGATTTGCATGGATTCCACCATCACTAGCAGGCATCCTTCATAACTATGGAAGTGGCTGAGATATTGCACTCCCTCCCACTTCTACCCTACCACCTTTACTTACTCATGTAAATCCATAGCCCTTAATCACGGAGGAATATAAAGGCTTAGGCTAACCTAAGCCTGTCATTTGTATGAGACTGATAAAAAACTTGCAGAATTCATTGCAGCACAGAAAGATTCATCTGACATCTCACTGATGGCCCATGTGCAATGAGCTCTTGGTTCACAGCTTGCTTCATACTAATGAATTGTGATGCATACATCACTAAAACATGCAAATCCCGTGTAACACCCAAGCTGGCAAGTGTATGTAAGAGCTGAGGGCTAGAAGAGGGAACACGCCTGACAACATGCTACACCCCTGGGAATAGCCTCTCTAGGCACACAGGCCAGTGAAAACTCTGACAGCCAAATTCTATTCACAGTCAGCTTTCACAATGTCTTTGTCATGTTGACACTAAAAAAATGTAAGAAAAAACAAATCATATTTAGATATAGTAGTTCTATTGAGGTCTTTGGACAAAATTTCTGCTGTACTTTTCTCAAACCAATGAGACCATGAATATTAGCACCAGGGAATGATACTACCAGGCTAGGATGTGACGCTGGAACATCAGACACCCCTCTACAGCTTATGGTCATAGCCATGTGTCAACTTACAGCTGCACCAAGAACAAATGCAGGGAGTTTCCATTTCCAGCTGCTCAGTGTTTCCCCCACCACTTCACTTCTGCCAGCTGAGCAGCTCTGCGATAGCTTCCCGAGATGTTTAAAGTCAGCTAGACCAGCAGTGACCTGCTGTCTCAGGCATTTTAGGTGAGCAGGCCAATTTAGAATGAAATCGGTTACATGGAGCAGCAGAGCTAAAGCTGTCCACCCTTGGCGTTCAGCTCTGTGGATAATGGGATGTTAGGACTCCCAGCCAGCATAACTGCAGACACAAAGGGGACAGGCTTCTTAAACACAGGCTGTCTGAGCTAAGAGTGAGCCAAAAGTGCAAAGGACCTAGACTGATCATAACTCTTCACTGCCTGCAAATGGAATTTGGGTTTCATTTTTGACACTTTTTTTTCAAACTACATTGAAATAAACTTATGTGCCAGCCATCATGGGAATGAAGAAATCAGCACATTGGATAATGTTATTTTATTATTGTTTTCTATTTCTTTTTAAATTCTCAGAAAAACTTTTTGTTATTTTTTAAGCAATGATAACATAACTGATCACCTCCATTTTAAAAAAAAAAAGGCTTTAAACAAAAATGTGATCCATATCTAAATTAGAACCATATAAATACTTCAGCTATAACAGTAAAAGCAGTCACACACATAATGTTTTCAGAAACAAATTCCAAGAGATTAAAATTTGCCAAGAGCTGTGAATTCTTCAGATGGAAACCGCTCCAACTAGATGGAGGAATTCTTGTCTTATCTTTCTCAAACTAAGAAAGAATTATCAACTTAGTGAAACTAACTTATTTCAGAAACATTATAAAGAATGTGGCTTGAAGATGGTTTTTTAAACAAAAAATTAATAACATTTAGTAATGAATAGAACTATGTAAGCTTAGTGAGTCATCCTGGGCTTTAATCAATTTGAAATACTTCGGGGCACCAATTTGTACCTTACTGCCACTTTCTGGTGCTACGTTACAGCTATAGAGCAATTAAAACAAAGCAGGAAATATTTTTGCTGATTGCACTGTGCATCTCGAAGTTAATTTGAAGCTGCAGAAAAAAAAAAGTCAGAAGCTGTAATTGACTGTTGCAAGCTGGGAGTATGTATTCCTGGCTGCATTCTGATTTAGAGTGGTACAGAGGCTAGGTGAGTTACTGAACAGGCTTGCAAGAAAAAAGGCTGAAGTCTCAGTCCCAGGCAATGGTGCCATTTTATATCTCAGAGAAACAGACTTACAAGTCTGAGGCTTCACATGTGAGATTCTGCAAGCTACAAGTCCTATCATGGAAGGCATGAATGCATGTGGATGACTATTTGCTGAACTCAGGCAGTCTTGCATGATAGTGGTGCATAGACTGCCCGCCCGCCATCTCAACTATGGGCAGGCCAGGCATGTCCTGAGTCCAGCCTTGCCTCCTGTCATTGGTGCAGGACCACGCTTAAGGGGATGACTGCCAGGGATTTCCACCGGAGGAGAGCTGGGGCCTCCTTTCCTGGATGCACGACAACACAAGCACCACCTCAACAACTCCTTTCTGATCCCAGTGAGCAATTACAGACCAAATTCCTCATCCCTTGCCTGGCAGACAGCTGTGGGTTAGCTTGTCTCATGGCAGGGACTTGAGCCCTGTATCAGACAATGTAGTTGGAGGTTAAAGGCAGCATAACTCTACGTGCTGGGATCCTTGAGGTGGAATTGATTAGGGGTCTTGAGATGAGCCTAGGAGGTGCCATTTTTCTGTTGGGGAAAAGGAAGGGGGAGTGGACATAGCGTTGCTATCTAACTGTCAGCAAGAAGAACGGGAGAGTGAAGCACAGCGTTTATCAGCATTTTGATACGCTCTTGTCAATCAACAAAGGGGGAAAAAAGCAGAACAAGTGTAGACCAGTAAGTTCTCAGTTGGTGAGGAGCGAAGCAACAGCCTTCTCACTGTAAGCACTTTCTCTGTTAGCGCAAGCAG
>NW_010565503.1:28995-34965 GCF_000687285.1 Phaethon lepturus | reverse complement strand
ATTTAACTCTGTTCACCACAATGCTCTGGGCGCAGCTGTCCACGGTGTCCCTCTGACCTTTCGCATTTTATACTCCTGCAGACCTTTAAATGGTAACCAGGAGCATGCCTCACCATTTAGAAAGATTGCTGCCTTCCTGGTAGGCAGTGAGCTTCAGATTCCCCATCAGGGGTCTATACAGGAACATCGCAACCTGCCGTCCCTCCTCCTGTCCACATGGAGGCGAAGGGTGCCCCTCGCCTTGCCTGGTTGCCTTGCTTGCTGGTCATGGCTCTCCACATCAGCTCTTTCTAGCTCTGTCAGGCAACAGGGTACATCATCTCTGCACTGGCATTTCCTGCTCATTCAAGGTTTAGGTCATGTTTTTCCCAGGGCCCCTGTAATGTCAGTGGAGGAAAAAAATCAGTAACAGAAGGCAGAGACTCATGCAGGTACATCACTGCCGAGCCCATGGGAGCATGGGTGAAGTTACACACAGGCACAGCGTTGCTGTTATTCCCAGTGAGCTTTCCAACTCTTTCCAAGAGAGGCTGCGAGCAGTTGCCAAAAGGCTCCTACCACTGCATCATCTTCGCAATTGCTCTGCGCTTTCGCTCGTTTTGGCCTCTTACATATCAAGACAAGTGAAATATTCTGCCATTTTTGATCTAGCCTATGTCACCTACAGAAAGTGAGATTTAGTTTGGATGCCTCATCAGCTTATCTGTCCTGGAAGCTTATGAACTCCCGGGCACATCATTTCCTCCTGTGTTTCAATGGATGATAGCTCCTCACATGACGAGCTACTGCAGATTTTGAAGAATGTCTTTCAAGACTGTATGTGCATCCAGCAAAACCTGTAGCAAAATCCAGACTTAAAACTAATCCGCAAAAATGGTGGCTTTTTTACTTTCTTGTTAATAGCTTTAAATATTGCCATCTACTTTAAAAAATATAGCATAATTAGGACGTTAATAAAGTTGTTCCAATGACTGTCCACAGAAGCCAACTGCCATGTGTCCTAGAAACAAAACCAAAGGAGTTTCTTAAAATTAAGAGCACAGGGAGCACAGGACCATTTGATGGCAATAGTTAATATTTTCCAAATCCTGTTATAAATGAAAGCAGTCCCTTGCTATTGAGATAAAAGAAGAAGAAGAATTTTAAATTCCTGAAATTTGCTATCAGATTTTACATTAAAAGCTTTCTGTGAACACACATGCAGATGCCCTTAAAGAACTGTCATTGTGTACTTTTTTAGCTTTTATGAGAGATGGCATTATCTGATAGAAAAAAACTTTCAGCTGTGGATAAAAGGGAATAAATGCTGGTGTTGTTTTTAATAAAAATCCTTTAAATTCATATGGCATCATATTACGTTTCAGTGCTTGCTTGTACAAAGGCTAATAAATGTGGGTTTCATACTTGGCAGTGATCTGCAAGTGCTGCTGTAATACAGACAGAATGAAAATGCTGCCTTTATAACCTATATAGAAAATTATCACCTTTTCTCTCTTTTTTGCTTAATTTGAAACACATTTTTACTTAAAATGCTATTGAAATGGTTATTAACATTTTTAATTATTCAAAAACCAATGCCATAAATATATTCCACTGACTACTACAGCCGTTTTCCTAAAAATGTGGATTGAGTATGACGTTAGGTCTGTGTTAAATTGAAAGAATTGTTCTACCCCAACTCTGCAAAACCAAACCAACGGTAATGTCTTCCAAAAACACTTTTTTCTTTCTTTTAAGCAGATCCAGTAATGAATCAGAAAGGTAAGCACATGCAACACAAGTAGAACAAAGAAAGTATTCTGGTATTTTCCTTCTCTCATGATATGTAAATGCCATAAAAAAGCACCAGAAACATTCAGAAGAGGAACTAACTATTTTTTTTTTTCACCCTGATTTTGAAAGTAAGCTGTACTTTGGTTAGTTCCTACTTTATTCAGACACACTTCTCAGGAATATCTGGTGCAGTGATATTGCAGGCTATAAAATTGTATTATTTACTTTCTGTCATTTATGAGGACCCAAGTTTATAGTCATAATTCACTGGTGTTTTCTTTCACACCTCAGTGATGTTGATAAGACGAGACAAATAGTTTAGCATTTTCAGCTGCAAGACACAATGCCTGGAACAATTTAGCTTCCAGAAATGAAACCAAAGCAGCTCCTTTGGCCAGCATTTACAGTTAATTTTCTTTCATCGATCACCTTTATGATATATTATCACCAGGATCTGGCACAGATGGGCAGATGGATCTGCTCCAGATTAATCAGATTTTTGCCTTTCTTCATGCTTTTTTTATGGGAAACTGTCTCCAAAGGAACAGAAAGGCCGGTCTGGAGAAGCACCTTAACTGCTGTAGTGCTCTGGTTTGCTGAAGGATTACAAAGAGAAGAGTCACCGGACACAATTTCATCCTCTCTTATTGCAATGACAATTTAGAAATAGAGAAGACGACATATTGCTACTTTGTGAAGCATGCCCACTTTTAGCCTTGAAGCATTCATAATTCAGGGCAGAGGGTACCCTACTTTCCCCAGGAGACAATCCACCAGCCTGTTTTTGTATCTAATCTCTACTGGCTGTATCTTTGTCATCTATTTTTTCTTAGCTACATCTAACAAGACTCTAGCAACACATTACTGAGCAGTCATTATGTCAGAGTAGTCTCATAACTGTGGAAATCTCAGCATACGTTAAACAGTATGTAATCTATCATATGTGAGACCTGGTCTGTCATTTTGAAACTTGAAATGGGCAACTTCTAGGGATTGTTGTTAAAATAGTCTTGGGCATTTCATAGATAAACTGAAGTGGTGCTGTTATGTATGTTTTCTTCTGTGCCACTAGACAAAATCTCACTGAATCTATCTTCCATTTTTCAGGTTAACCTCTGATAAGCCATGCATGTTTTACCAATATTTTTTCAGTTGTTATGCACTAGTTTCCCCTGGACCATATTCCTCCGTTTTACTTATACAAGTATCACAAACGTCAGGGTCAAAAGCCTTGCTAAATCAAAATGTAAGATGTTACTACCCCATCCATAGAATTCAATACAATGTCATAGAAAAACATTAGATCAGCTTGACATGATCTGACGAATCCACCTTGGCTCTTCCTTCCTTGACATCTCCTAAGTTTTTAATAATGCTTTGTTTCAGTATTTTTGCAGGAACTGAAGTTGGTGAAAGTTGAACTACAAAAAAAGGTTTCAGTATTTTTGCAGGAACTGAAGTTGGTAAAAGTTGAACTATAAAAAAATCATTACAAATCTCGACCTTTCCTTTAATTATCAGATGGCAGGTTTTCATCTCTGGAGGACCAGTTTGCTCTTATTTAACTACTAACATACTCAACAGTGATCTCGTCTTAGCCTTGATGTTTCTGTCTGCAGTATCTCATCTTCGGCTTTGCACATTCTGATTTTACTCCATCATCTGATTGATTGCTATTTTTTCACTCCTTTGGAATGAGGTAAGACAACTTCTAATTTCTGTGGCCTTGGTTCTCGTCTTGTACCCTTTCTCAGCCCTGCTAGCTGATTTGCTGGGGTGACTTGCTGTAGGCTTTCAATGACAATACCCTGTCCCCAGCTTTGGAGTATCATGCACATATAGAATCACAGAATCACAGAAGGGTTGGGGTTGGAAGGGGCCTTTCAAGGCCATCTAGTCCAACCCCCCTGCAGTGAGCAGGGACATCTTCAACTCGAGCAGGTTGCTCAGAGCCCCGTCCAACCTGACCTGGGATGATTCCAGGGAGAGGGCATGTACCACCTCTCTGGGCAACCTGGGCCAAGGTTTCACCACACTCATTGTGAGAAATTTCTTCTTTATAGTCAAAATCTGTGCTCTTCCAGTCCTATCGCAACAGGCCCTGCTAAAAAGCCTGTCCCCCAGCTTTAAGTACTGGAAGGCTGCAATACGGTCTCCCTGGAGCCTTCTCTTCTCCAGGCTGAACAACCTCAACTCTCTCAGCCTTAAATATGACTGAACTGAATCCAGCTCTGTGTTCACGAACCCTCCAAGCAGCTGATTGACTTTGTAAACTCACTAATCAGCTTTCTTGGTTATTGTAAATGCATGCAATAACCAAAGATATCCTTCTAGCCAATCCTAATTTTTCAGTTCAAAAATGTTAAATTTTCATTTAATTTTAACATACAGTTTAGAATGGAGAAAAATATATCCTTGTATTATTATATTACTCCAGTTAGTAAGTAAATGTTTGGCAAGTAGTGTAAAAAGAGTATAAAATGTGAATGTGTATTGCTTTACTTTCAGCCCAAAATAAAGAAACATTATTGGAATTGTGGGGGTTTTTCTGGATTTTGGTTTTCTTTGTTTGTCATTGTTTTTTAAAATCATATGATTAAATTATCACTTTAAGTAGCAGGAAAAAAGGTGAAGTTTTTTCTCTTTGAAGGAAAAATAACTCAGACAGCTGTTTGAATCAGAAGTGTCTGAAATTGTAGAGTTAGAAGGACTTTTAAAACTATATTTTATATGCAATCAGCTAAATCAATCAACAAGGCTGATTTCTGATTGCATAAGGTATTTAAAACATAAAGTGAGAATATTGCAACCGTTGACTTTTCAGGTTGAATTATGTTGGTATTTTCATGGAAATATATACGCTTCCTATGTTTGACTGACACAAAGATTTCTTGGACTTATTTTTATAATTTTTGTAAATCGCTTCAGTATGTTACATTACCATCTCCTTAATGGCTTTATGATTTTTTAAAAAGCTATTATTTTTTTAAAGCACAGCTTACTGCTCTTTAGTATTACTAGGAAAAGGTAAAGTGATGTGGAGATTGAGTCTAACCTAGTAGAAAGAAGATTTGATCTGTATGAAGACCTAGGTCGAACACGAGATGTTGTAGAGCAGACCTAACCATCTGCACACAGCTTCCATCACTTAATGGGAGAGCTGCTTTCTGAAGGGGATGCTGTAGTGAACTCAGATGCAGAAGGGGGCTATCTGCAGCTCAGGAGGAAGTGATGGAGCACACACTTGCGATTCCTGCTCCTCCTGGACATCTTGACAGTGGCCAAGCAACCTGCTAGGAGATATGGCCAACTTCAAAGCCAACTTCATCTCTCCACGCCCTGGCATACGCCTAGGGCCACAGTGGCATCTCTGCGATCACCAACCGCAGAGCCAAGGAGAGATGCAACTGGGTCCCAGCAGGGCAGAAGGTTTGTCTCTTTTGCTCTCTTGATGACACATGATGAATACATATTACGACTCTCCTCCGGTCCTCTCACACTACCTACCGACATGTGGTTGAATTGAGACACTAGAAGGGACTTGTGTTCTGCCTTTTGCCTTTTTAACTTCTCTTATTTCTTTTCTGATCACCCCGTTTATTTTTTTGCCCCGCTCTTTTGTTTTTGTTTTATGAGAAGCTTGGTACATAGTCCCAGGCCATGAAGGCAAAACTATTTCTTGGGTAGTTTGCTGCTAAGGGAGTGATTTGAATATCACACAAAGCCAGAAATACTGTAAACTTTCTGATACTGAGAGACTACTTGGTCCTTTATTTATGGGCCACTCTGGTCATTGATGTGCTGGATGAAGAAATCTGTGTTTCTTCAGGCAGCAACATGAAATAGCAAGAATTTCCTATCTGCGATCTGTTTACTTGTTCGAAGTCTAGTATGGGTAGGGTGGAGTGGTAAGGAAAGGCTATGAATTCAGACTGTAATGAACTGAACCCAGAAGCCTGGCCTTAGGAAGCCTAAGAAAAGAATGAGGGAAGTCACAAGTATATAGAAGAAAAAACACGTTTCTTCTGGTTGGGCTTCTTGGTGCTCCTTTTAAGTACCTCTGCTGAAGTCAACATCTGGATGACTGAATTAACTGGATGACTTTTTCCTCTTCCTTTTGATTTAAAAAATAAGTCTAAAGCAAGTAAAAAAGATATTTAAAAAAAAAATCACATTCACTCCTGGTTTATTTATGAG
>NW_010565503.1:0-28964 GCF_000687285.1 Phaethon lepturus | reverse complement strand
TGCTGATCCACATGCATATATGTGTCTCCAGCTTCAGCCACATTTAGTCTCTCCACTATACATAAGCAGGAGCTGGTCATTAAAGCAGTTTTGCTGAATCCCACTGAAAGTTGTCTAAAAACCAGCTTTTATTTTCAGCGATTTCATTAGGGAATTAGAAGTAGGCAAGGAAAGATGCTGAAATACCTCAGACACACAATCATTAGCTTCCAATAAGGCCTTTGAAAGTATTAACCTTCCACTGACTGATCTATTTATTGAGGATTGCTCCACAGATTTGCTAGTTGGAAGATGAAAACCTCTGATGCTCACTCTGCTGCTTTGTGCAGACTAAGGTGTGAACTACCTGATACCAACCTCTGTGGCATCACACCCACTAAAAGCTCCTCTTCAGCTCTCCGAAGAACTTTCAGACATACCTATTTCAGGAGGCATTTGCTTAAGACCTCCTCTACATTTTGCACTATTCTTTAAAAAGCACATCTTTGAGATTTGCATGAATGCATAAATAAACCAGATTTTTTTTTTTTCTGGGAAAAAAACACATAAAACAAACCCAAACATAATACCTATGAATATCTTTTGCCTTAAAACAGTGGTCATAAAAAAGCCAGGCTAATGTGGGTGCTGCCTGCAACAGAGCTGGTTTGTTATCCTACTGAAAATGGAGTAATAAATCATGGCATTTCTGTAATTTCAGGGATGCAGTCTGCTCTCCTTTGTGCAGGTAAGATCCAAATTTGAACCAGTTTTGGGCATGCAGAGAGCTAAAGTAGCTGCTTGGAGTCTATACACACCCTTTAACAAGGAGAAGAGCTTTTGTGGTGAGTCGCAGCACCGATCTTTTCAGTGTCTCAGCATGAAGGAATCTTCATGGTCCTAAATTGGGCACCCAGCAGGACTATGTACACCACCATATGAGCAGTACCTCTGTCTACTAAAGAATACCCACCTCTTTAATAGCCTATAACTATCCTCCATAGGCCTTCAGACACCTGCAGAAAGAAAATAATCTGGCAACAATCACTCAGGGCAGACATTGATTTCCAGTACAGACTGGCAAATAGCTAAACGCTGGGTTTGACGTTTGATCATTGCCTCAAAGTAGGGTTGCTACTGTAATTTCCAGGGTGTTTTTTCAGGAAAACAAACAAATCTCTTTTTTATCTGGAGACTTTCCAAAGAAATGAATGTAGCAAGAAATTCAGATTCCCAAGCAATGACAGTCCATTACAGTCAACAAAATGTCCATTTTCTTGCTTGCATTGGTATTTGTCGTGGTTTAGCCCCAGCCGGCAACTAAGCACCACGCAGCTGCTCACTCACTCCCCCCTCCCCCAGTGGGACGGGGAGAGAATTGGGAAAAAACTCGTGGGTTGAGATAGAAACGGTTTAATAGGACAGCGAGAGAGAAGGAAACAACAATAATAATAGCGACAAAAGAATATACAAGAACAAGTGATGCCCAATACAGCAATTGCTCACCACCCGGCGACCGACAGCCCGTCCCCGAGCAGCGATTCCCGCCCCCGGCCAACTCCAGTTTATGTACTGGGCATGACGTCGTATGGTAGGGAATATCTCTTTGGCCAGCCTGGGTCAGCTGTCCCGGCTGTGTCCCCTCCCAGCTCCCCGTGCACCCCCAGCCTGCTCGCTGCAGGCCAGCATGAGAAGCTGGATTGTCCTTGACTACTTAGCAAGAACTCAAAACATCAGCACCTTATCAACAGTTTCTCATCCCAAATCCAAAACACAGCCTCACGCCAGCTTCTGTGAAGAAAACCAGCTCTATCCTGGCTGAAACCAAGACAGTATTGTATATTCTTTTAATATTAATAATTATATTGAATTAATGATTCTAATAACAAAGCTACTCTAAACACATCACAATATACCTTTCTCACATTCTTTCCTAGTGGGGTTATTAAATTTTATCTATATAAGACTGTAAAGTAAAAAGAATACTTGATCCCAGAGCAAGAAATTCACCCCGTCTCCTGGAGAAGACTGTCAGCTCTTTGGACAAGACTTACTGTCTTACCAGCAATTCTCCATTTTATCTGAGGAAAAGGAGATATGTGAGCTGCTGCATGTCCACAAATGGTTCTTGTGTTACTGACACTGCAGAGACTGGAGAAGAGAATGCCCTCCTTAGAAAAATCCAATTCATATGCCTATTTTCATTAACACAGACAGCCATAAGAAGGCAACAGAAAAATACAACCAAAGCTGCCTCCCATGAACCAGAATGTTTTCCCTAAACATATATTAATTCTTTCTTTTTAGACTTACTTTGCTAGTGTTGGAAAAAATCTTTCATACTATTAACCATGATGACTTCTTTATTTTCCTTTGGATCACCTCTCCATCTTCTCTAATGTATTAGGACAATACAAGAAAACAGTTAACCGTTAAGTATTAACCCAGCTTTGCTTCAAAGTGAAGTAGTGGTTCACAAACCTCATCAATATTTTCCTTTGGGATGCTTGTATCCTTTCATCTGTGGTATTTGATTTTAGCAGATACTAGCGCACATCTGTCTTGCTGACAAAGATAAAACTCTCATTCCGCCTACAATAGCAAAAAGATACCTGCTGGATACATCTGCATTTTCCATGAGATCTACCTCCCGCAAAGGCCTCACATTTCATTTTTAAGAAATGCTGCCACTGCCCACTGGGCACTGCCTTGTCCGTGCTCCTTTTGGCTTCCCTTCTCAGTCTCATTCCCGTACTCTCTTTTAATTATGAGGGCAGTTTGCCCTGCATGGCTTTTATTGTATCTGTGGGATTTTCTTGTGTGTGAGCACATGTCCTTGAACGTTTCCTAAGTTTCATAAATATTGCCAACATTACACTGGCAGGGCTAATCACGCCAAAGATTGCTCTGAGCTTTGGAAGAGAAGTTTTGATTACCCATCCTCTCTGGTGTCCGTTTTGTCAAATACTCTCCAGGTATCGGAGTGAAGACCCAAACCCACAGGCAATCAAACCCTGTTGAGGTCTACAATGTCTCTCTCACTATGACAGTTAATGCACTTTTATAGACGTGTAGCTCCTTGACTGTCTCACGGTGTGTAGACGTTCTTGTTGCTTTTAGATACCTCATGGAGAGCTGTAAGGTTTCATAGCCTGGTGTCAGTCATGACAAATGTGCTACCTGAGTGGAGCACTCAAACTATAAGTGAGAAATTATTACTCCAGCAGCACCTTGATGAATTTGGAGAAAATCAGGGATCACCTTCTGTCCAGATAGTCAGTGAAACAAATCAATGGAAAGGTTGCAGGAATGATAATAATCTGTAAAAGCATATGTTGTGAGTAGCTAATAATGTCCCTTCTTTGTTGGAAGTGATTATTTTTCATTTAGCAGATCTGAACAGCTAAATAACTTGCATCTTTGCTTATTCCATTCCTCAATAACAAATTACAGTACAAAGAGTGAAGTTATCCTAAGGGTAAAAAGAAAATAGAACAATATATTAAATCTGAGTTATAAGTAATAGTGTATTTTCTTAAACAGACCTTTTTAAAAATTATATTTTCTCAAATCCTTGAATTATGTAGTATATTTGAAACATGAAAGCAGCCAAAACTTACATGCTCTGAACAAATACCTGCCATTTTATTGACAAACAGTCTTTTAATCAGTGGGACATAATAGACAATTACAAACATTTTAGCGTAAAATTTACAGGTCTGAGGATAAACTAGGAATGGATTATTAGTTATAAGCAATCATCAGTTTGCATAGAATGGTATCACATATTGATTGCTTTTTATGGATTTGTGGTATCACAGTTCTTATTATATTAAAGTTTTAATTACCTGTTTTCTTGTGTCCTGTTGAAGAAAAGGAACTGCACCAGACACCTTGTTATGCAGCCAAAGCCTGGGAAATACTCAGGTTTGTTGTCCGAGGTAGGGCTATGATTATGTTTGCAGTCATGTATCTACTGCTTCTTACCAACAGCCAATCTCTATTGCTAATACTCCACGTTAAATGACATTCAGTTGTCCATTAAAATTATCATCACCACCTCCCTCTATTTTAGGAATAGTAGTGTCAGCTTCAACTTTGAGGAAATGTACGTGAGATATGGGAAGCTTGACCTTGGAGAGAGAAAAACTTTAGGTGTGGCAAACTGAGACTGTTTTTTTTTTTTGTTCATCTTTTCCTGAAGATACTTTCAAGGGAAGATGATTTTGAAAACTTCCCACATTTATCCGGTCACACCTCTGAGTAAATTTGCTATTAATAGTTAAAAATACCTCCATGGTTTGGAGATAAGGAATATGTATTACCTGTGCCATTCTTTTCTTCTGACATTGAATGCATAATCTCTATGTTAGGAGTGGTTGCCCTGTCGTTACAGAAACATGACTTGATTGATGTCATCTCCATTTACCAGCTAGGTTACTGCTGCACCAAATTAACATGAACTACATGGAATTAAATTAAACAGAGGTCCAAATATGAACACATACATACAAAATTTAAACTTAAATAACATGAAAATCCATCTAAGCTTTCCAGCTGCGTGTTTTCTTCACCTAAGAAGGTCTATGGTTTCACTACAGTGAACATTCCAGCCTGCTTTCAGCTTGAGGGAACCACAGTTTTCAATCACCTACAGAGGGGAAGTTTTTTGTCTCCGTGTTCCAGGAGAATTCATATCTACTTTTCTAAATTACCAGCTGCATTAAATGCATTTTGAGAAAAAATACAACGATTTCTTAGCTGCAGAGCATGATAAATTTCACTTAACCATAACAAAGCCACATCTTAGGTATCAATTCCCATTCTCTGTTCTGGATGATTCATCATTTTCAGGACAGGCCAACCTTGCTCAAAGAAAGGAAAAAATTCCTATTCTTCTCCTGCCAAAACTTTCAAATCCATTACACTGGCATTTTAATAGATGAATGCCTGCAGGGTATGAAGCACATTCATCTTTTAAATGTTAAAACATACAAAACAAGGTATATTGTACATAATAACTCCTCCATCACCTCCTCAGCATTAAAATATAGAGAAGATTTATGAAAAAAATGACACTACTAATATTACCGAGACTAGTAAGCAACACTTAGATTCCTTGTTAAATTATATTTTAATATCATATAGTATTGATACAAGAGGTATGACAACTCTCTCCCAAGCTTAGGTCTTAGGAGGCCTGGCTTTCCAAAGCTGCCCAGAGGAAGACTATTTCTTCGGTTAACTGACATAATGGATGCTTGGTAACTATGAGCCCTTAGTATGAATTTCAAGTATGTTTGGCTGGAGAAACCTTTCACAGTCAAATAAAAATGCTTGTTGAGCAGTGCTGGCAGCCAGACTCATTCTCGTGGAAAAGCATCTGCTGCCGGAGTTCAATCTGGATGAGGCTGTAAGAAGCCAAATGAGGTTGCAAAGCCAAACTTAATGACTTTGTGGGAATAGAGCAATGATGTCCTATGGAAATATTTACTACTGGATTTCTATAATGGAGTTATCCATTCTAATTAATTAATCATGGAAAGAAAAGAGAGAAAGGGGGAAAGAAAGATGCTGAGAGCATTGTATGAAGTCCTGTTCATCTAGATGGATTTACACAATCTTACTAAACCTAAAATTCCAAGGAAATGAGTGTGCAGAAAAAACACAATTACTTCACCCAAATGCCTGTTTTAAAAGAGCTTGCTCCCATGTGGAAGGCTGATCCTGCCCGACGGAGATCCTCAGTGAGATGATGGAGACAGAGGCCCATCACCTGAATGTGTGCGGCCTCTGCACCCCAAGGGACAAACTGGTCCCTGGCCGTGCTCCTAGGTCTGACTTCGGCGCTGCCGTGGGGTGTCTGGAAACGCTCTGCTGTGCAAGCAGTCATTCACCACCTCACAGCTCTGTGGCAAGAAAAAAGGAAGAACAAAACCCAAAAGGCAGAGAGCAGGGAGGAATTAGGAGCAAAACCAATTACAGCTGGAAAGAACATAAGACAAAGTAGGAGTAAGACACTAGAAATAATGAGAGACAGAAAAATGTCATTTTGTTATTTCATGGGCAAGAAGAAACAATGAACAAGAAGGCGGCTTGAATGCTTGAAGTCTGTTTTTCTCAGTCTTCATTTAAAAAAAAAAAGAAGAATACCAATTAGGTTCTCCTGAGAGTTAATATTAACGGTGCTAACAACAACACAACGCAGAATCAGTGCAACATTATTTATCTGAGTTATAAATATTCAACTCATCAAGACTTGGTGAAATCCACCTGAGCACTTAGGGAACTAAACATATTGATTTCTAAACCATTAGTGATTACCTTGGAAAACTCTGAAAGGGCTGGTGAGGTCCTCAAGGTACAGGAAAGAGCAAATACAGGACCTCTCTTTTTAAAAAGAGAAAAGATAAGGAGACAGAACTATAGACTTAGCATAACCTCTCTAAAGAGGGACAACGAAACATTGTTTAGCAATCTATTTACAAGTGCTAGGAGAAGAGTAAGATGATAAAACATCCAATATGATTTTCTCAAAGGCAGTAGTGTCAAGCCAAAAAATTTTCTGTTATCGAAAGAGTAGTTGGAAAAGAGTCACTATTTTTGCTCTAGCACCTCTTTTTACATAGCTCTACCTGACATTGCCATGAATGAAATATGATGAAGGTGAAATAATCAGAGTATTGATGGGCCATTAGCTGAAACACTCTGAGATTACTTATCAGTGGTCTATTTTAGGGCATGTGAAATATGGCTTACCACAGGCTGTCCTGGATTTAATACTCTTAAACATTTTCCTTAGCGTGCAGATGGTGAAAAAGAGAATCTGGGACATACTAATGTGTGGCTGTGAAACCATTGTCACTGGTGATACTAAAGAATTTTTCTATGTTTAACAAAAACATCCTGAGGATTGCTTAGGAGCTTGTGATCCTGTTTTATAGCAGGCAGATGGAAAAGATGACCTCTTGAGATCCCTTTGAGATATGTTTTCCAATGACCATATCACTCTTGAACTTTGATAATTTATTAAAGTTGTTGGAAAAATCTGCCTCGTCATTACACTCATGGGGATTATCTGCGTTTGGGAAGACCGTTGTTCATATTTATAGAAATAATTATATTAAGGAGACAGATACATTCCAATAACACTACCGCTGTAAAGGGGGAACAGGTTTATAAGTACAGAGCCACCAGCTTGTGTGATTACCCTGGTAGACACGGTAAGAAATGCACAACAAACTGAAACTATTGACTAATAAATATGAGGGAAAATAAATCAGGACAAGACACAGGAATAGTTAAAGTCAAAATTGAATGGTTGTACAGTGGAACATTTAGCATTGCTCAAAGGCTCAGTATTAAGAATATTAGCTAAAGTTTTCTGTTTTCTCATGCCACTTGTTAGTCAAATGGTGGCTGTGATTTACAGGGGAATAAATGAAAAACAAAATCCTTGACAGCCTCTCCAAAGGGACTCTCCTTCAGTTATTTGGTTACTTTCCTTCTTCCCATACCAAAGTCTCTCTCATTTGAGAAAGGGATAACAGTCAGAATCGCTCTGTTACTTTATTCAAGAAATAGATCGTCCCCGCATGCAAATTTTGGTCCACATTTTTTTTTTTTTAAACTGTCGTTGGACTATGTCACTAGGCGTACTTACTTGAATTAAATGCAGTCACTGCTCCTTCCTTTTGGCTTTTCCAGGCATTCCATTGCTAAAGAGGACTGGGACACTTCATATGTGCCTGTTAGCTTATCTTCCACACTGCTTTCAGCAGACACGGCGCTGCTGGTCCGGGAAGGGCAGAGCCCATGCTGGGGTCCCCCCGCCCCACATGGCCACAGAGCCGTGGCTCCCTGTTCATAGAATCATAAAATGGTTTGGGTTGGAAGGGACCTTTCAAGGCCATCTAGTCCAACCCCCTGCTGTGAGCAGGGACATCTTCAACCAGAGCAGGTTGCTCAGAGCCCCGTCCAGCCGGACCTGGCATGTTCCCAGGGGTGGGGCATCCACCACCTCTCTGGGCAACCTGGGACAGGGGTTCACCACCTTCATTGTAAAATATTTTTTCCTTATATCTAGTCGAAATCTACTTTCTTTTAGTTTAAAACCATTACCTCTTGTGCTATCACAACAGGCCCCACTAAATGTCTGTCCCCGTCTTTCTTATAAGCCCCCTTTAAGTACTATTAGGCTGTTGCCTATCCTGGATTAAGTGTGCATCCCACTGTGCAGTGAAAAATGCAGAGAACCTGTCACATTACAACACAATATAAACATGCAGACAAGCAAGTGCTCAACCTTGATTTTTATAGAGTGAGAAATGTACTGGGTGCTCTGCTTCGAATACTCGGAGCGTCCCTAAAGAGAGGGACTGCTACCAGGTCGTGGGAGCTCCTCCGTGACTGTCACAAGGAATGGGCTGCTGTTTGTTCTAAGTGAAGGTAAAACAGCATCAGGATTATCCGTCCAGGTATTAGCAAGAGGTGACGAAATGCTCAGCTAGGAAGGACCATTCCCTGCAAGCAGGACCCTCGCTAGGAGCTGTTGTTATTTACCCCACTGCGCTATGGGGATTCCTGTACCCCAGCTGCAGGCTTTCACCTCAGCAATTTGCCCACATTAATAAAAAATCGTATCTGACTTGCACTAAAGTCTTCCTGTTTCAAAGTCAGTCCTAGAAGTGCTGCATCTCTCAGTCTACAACTCCACAAAAAGCCAGCTTTCCCCCATCACCTCTGGCTTTGAGAAATAGCTACCATCACCATGAACCTTCTTCCACCTTTTCCGCTAGACACGGAGAGGGCAACCTACACCCAGCTCTGGGTTTCTGGTTTCCTCCGCGTGCAGCCATTCCATCCTGCTCTTCCTCTCTCCTGCTCCTGCTCATCCATTAAGATATAGTGTTAACAAAGTCTCAGGTCTGGTTAAAAGCACTGGAGGGAACTTCTTGAAATATATACACCATTTGCATGAAAGTATTTATTTGAGTGCTCAGCTCTAATTCACCCAAGTAGCCTCTCTCTTCCCTTCATGTCGTGCACATCAGTTTATCAGTTAACATAAACTTTCATGTATTTAAGGTTTCTGAAATCAGATGTGAAATGATCGTCTTGGATTTTGGTACTAGCCTGAATATTGGAAACATGGTCCTTTCTCTGATCTCGGATGAATTTCCTACCCATGTAATGAGACCAGCACCGTTTCCTAGCTCTTTGGCTGTCGGGTGCACTGAGGGCATCAAAGCTTCAGAACGGAGACTGTGGTGCCAGGTGTAGCTCCACTCTCCACTGCGATGAGCTGGTTGTCTTGGTTAAGGCATCTGTAGAACCGCAATAATAATTATTCAAATTAAATATGCAAGATTGCTATTTAGCATAAAAGAAAATAAATTCTGAAGCATAAAATTTAAGCTCATGATGATGAATTCCACTGCTGTTTTGTAACTCGTTGGCTTTGCTCTACCATTTCTTTTTCTTATTTTCTTTATCTTATACACAAAGTATTTTGTGTCAATAGTCATTTACAGGGGACTAGTGGAGCTCTTGGCCTTTATAAATTAGTGTTATGGAATATTACCTTCTTTCAGTCTTAACCAGCAATCCTCATGATTTATGACATTTAATGACACTTGATGGCATAACACACTTATTTATTTTAAAATCTCTGCCATGCAAAGCACTGCACAATGAAAAATGTCCTTTTTTATGGTACCTAGGAAACGCAGAAAGAAAATGTAGAAAACTGCACTCTATTTCCATTCTGGCAGTCACATTCATTAAAGCAATTAAATTGAATTGAAATTAACTTCAGAATATCTTCCACATGTTATTCCCTACAGTCTTTTGTTGTTACTATTCTTTTGACGTTACTGCCTGATCAGTGAAGAAATGATGATTAATGACACTTAAGATATGAGTTTGATTGCTCTGAATGCTTGAACCGATTATTTATAAAAATATTGGAACGCTGAACACAAGGTATTGATTCTCTTTCACGAGATGGTAGACCTCAGTCCCATCCGCACTCACAGTGCTTGTCATTTCACTGCCATAAGAAACAATAATCCCTCTCGGTTTCCCTCATCACGTCTCAAAGCACTTGACAAACATGACTGAGCAGTTCCAGCGAGGAACTGCTATCTCCTCACATTACAGAAGCAGGGTAAGGAAAAGGAGTCAAACGCCCTTAAATCAAGGAGCATTTGCGCTCCACCGTTACGCCTGACCCAATAACTTGCCCGAAATCTAGCACCGAACAGATGAATAAAGGGGAAAACCACACATACTCTGCATATCCTCAGTTCTGTCTTCTTCTGAGTCAAGATCATTTGCTGAGAAAATGTGCGTCTGCTGACCAAATAGATGAAAACAATTTTAAAAGTCTTCTGATTAGTAGATTAATTTCTGGGGCCATGGAAATCAGTGGTGAAACACATCCCTTCAATGTGCGTAACACAAAGCACAGATTTAAAGGTTAACTTGAGCGACAGTAAAAACGAATGTTAGCAACAATAGAATCTTTATAGCTGCTTTGGTATCCGAAGTATTTGCAGTATCTGGGACAAACATTATCAACATTTCAAGTAATTAAACTGTGGACAATAACAGATGCCCCGATTTTAACAATTTTATTGGTACAAATATTAATTAAATGGAGGATAAGAAGTTCCTTCTTTTTAGCTCAAAGCTGCAGATTACAGTGCTAGTTATTTTTTTATTGCTCTGTGGCTGTTGCAGGCTGCAGATTTGGATGCAGGAAATTTGTATCTATTATTATTTATTATCGTTATATACAGCCTTAAAGATGGTAGGGTGACAAGTTCCTAGGCAGAGCACTGGGCACAAAAAGCCAAAAGACTGAATGTTTGTGGATGCAATAGCTATCAGGCTGCTTACCAGCAATCCAGCAGCAATATAATGATGGCAAATATAAGTCCATAGTTGGGCTATAATAAATGTTGTGGCATTTACGTATCAGTCCTCTGCGGCGCAGATCACATGTGCTGTGGGGGTATCTCTAAGAGCATTTTAACTCGGGGATGTGAAAGGTGGTTGTGACTCCTGTTATGGATCCAGGAGTGGAACAGGGCTCTGTACAAATGGAATTAGAATTAATTTCTGCACAACCCAGCCTTTGAGGCTGAGCACCGCACTTCCAAATGCCAGGTTTGGAAGTCAAGCAGAAGAAGGGGATGAGCTGCCTGTTACCCTCTAAGCGATGGTCCATGCTTCTCCTTGTAAGCGTTTCCAAAGCAACAGTAAATAGTACCCCTGTTGAGACAACAGCATATTGCACTCCTGCTGAGAGGAATTTGCATTTCATTTGCAGATTATTATACCCGAGGCTTAGTCTAAACTGCTTTCAAATTTCCTTTGCTCCTATTGGGTATTCACGTCTGTGCCTAGATAAAATTTAGAAACTTGAAATTATTCTCACATCGTGTACAAGGCCATATGTTTCACCACAAGAAGTTTGAAATAAGAAATGCCCATCATTTTGCACAGATAGCTGATGTAAAATGGACAGATTGATAAATCCGGGAAGAGCCACATTCTCTTTTATCTACACGGATATACTTTTTGTGGAGCACAATGGAGCTACAGAAAGTAACTGGATATCCAATTTAAAAGTTAGGCTGAATTTGTTTTGGGAGAAAAAAAACCCAAAACATTTCACAGAAACACACGGGATCACGGAGGGTGGAGGCAGCTCTGCAGATCTCATTCCAGGGGCGGCGAGAGCAGGTTGTTCAGCTCTGTGTCCCACCAGGTTTTGACTGCCTCCAGGGATGGAGTCTCCACAACCTCCGTGGGCAGCCTGTGCCAATGTTCAAACACCCTCATGATAAAAAAGTTTTTTCTTATGTTTAAGTGGAGTTTCTTGTGTTTTTTCATTTGTGCCCATCGCTCCTATCACTGGGCACCACTGTGAAGAGCCCAGCTCCATCTCCTTTACTCCTCCCTCAGACAGTGGATAAGATCCCCCTGAGCCTTCTCCTCTCCAGGCTGAGCAGTCCCAGCTCTCTCAGCCTCTCTGCGTGTGAGAGATGCTCCAGTGCCTTCATCATCTTCTGGGGCATCTGCTGGACTCTCTCCACTAAGCCCATGTCTGTCTTGTTCTGGGGAGCCCAGCACTGGACCCGGCACCCCAGCTGTGTCTCAGCAGTGCTGAGCAGAGGGGCAGGATCCCCTCCCTCGACCTGCTGGCCATGCTCTGCCTGGTGCAGCCCAGGAGGCTGGTGGCCATCCTTAACCAGAAAAACACATTGCTGCCTGGTAGCACTTCTGTCTAGTACCGTAACACCGCTGTTCTTCCTCCTCTCCGTGTTCTTGTTACTCACTTTTGCCGTCCTTTTGGCTTAAACCATTCTTGCCAGTAACAGCGGCTCGCAGCGAGGGGCTGCTGAGGTGGGATCCGCTGTCAGAGTCCTGCCGCACGTCAGCGGCGTTATCTCCACGCGCTGCGGTTTGTCCCAGGCTCCGCCGTGCCGTGACTTGTGCTCGAGGTCTGTTACACCCATCCCTATCTCAGAAGTCAAATGCCATATAGATACATACATAAAAATCACCTAAGCAGTCCTATTGAGCAGACGGGCAAGGCACATTATCAGCCCAATACCTTTGAGTTAAAGCATCTCTGAGGAAAAAAAAAAAGAGAATGATTAAATACAAGTTTTAAATGACACATATATAAAGCAGCGTAACCAAAAACTTCAGAGCACTTCTAATTCCACTGTGGCTGCTCAGAGGTGCAGTTACACAAACCTGCCCTTTGGCTGGCAGGGAATGAGGGTGCCCAAGCCCTCAGCCACAGCGCTCCACTCTCAGTCAATGAAAAGATGAAGGCAAAATGATTTTTTGATCATTAAAAGCTTGCAAATTCTCCTAAAGTGAGCAGATGAATAAACACAATATATTAGACATAAATGAGAATTCATGAAGTGGCCAGAAATTGGATATGATAATTCTCATATTATCGCTAGTTTGATGGGTCACTTTGTCTTTGTAAATAAGTGCAATGATACGTCTCTGTTTTCCCAGTGATGTGCAAAGCCACTCATCAGGTCAGGTAAGTAATATTTGTCTTTTTTATTTTAATAAAATGTTATCAGGGTAACACCACGAGGGTGTCAATTATTAATAAGATATCTTTCCAGCTAATATTTTAAAGGGAAAATGGCTGGTTTCACATTCCAATCTGTTCTTAGAAAATGCCCATTTCAACAAAGAAGTGTGTTTCATTAAGAAAAGAAATAAAAAATATAGGACTATATTTTGGGTAACTAAATTCTGAAAAACATAAGCGCTGTGGTAGGTTGCCAAGTCAGGCACTTGTTTTGGTTTCCATTATATAAAAAATATGTTTCTTCGCTAGGCATCTTTTATGGTAAAAAAACCTGCGCTGGCCAGATGTATTCCTTACCTATTTATCAACACAAAGGCAGACAGACATTAGTGGGGTAAAATTTCAGCCCCGAGAGGATGGGTTAGGATGACGCCTCTTTCCAAGGCACGGTGGTGCAGAACGTGCCCTCATCCAGGCTGGGCAGGAGCACGGTTTGCGGGAGGCGAGTGATCAGTCGCTGTCCTGAACTGTTGCCAAAAATCCTGATCAGTGGCCAAAGCGCAAAGGTAAACTTCTGAGACCTGTTCCAGCCCAAAATCTGTATGATTTCAAATGTAATTAATGAGGAGGTGGGAAAGGACAGTAGAGAAGGAGGACTGCTCAGCACCGGCCCTGGGGACGTCACTGGGGACCATCCCTGAGCAAGGGCTGGGAGAAGAGCAGAGCTGTTGGCTTCACCTTGTTCGATACCACGGAGCCAGAGAGCACTGACGGGCCAACCCTGCACTCAGCCACGGAGCTTTCATGCGTTTAAACTCCAGCACCAGGGCGAGAAGCAGCATGAGACCGTGCTGTCGTGTATGACACAGAAGGAGGGCATGGACCAGGGAGCAGGAGTGGATCTCTCCAAGGGACGAGGACGTGGCCGTGGTCTGTTGTTTCTCAGACCTCCCCACAAACCAACTAGCACTACAATTTTCTGTTTTCCCTAAGCTATAAACTGTTTGGGCAGTGACAATAATAGTGGCAGTGTTTTGCTTTTCAGCTTACAAAACTGCAGCAGATTTAAAGATTTAGCTACAGGCTTTTTCCAAAGTAACAGCGGAGACCTCGCGCATATGAACTGTCATCCCTTTACTGTTGTTTTCCTTAGGAGAAATAACCATGGCAATATTTGCTCCTTAAGATGCCCAGGACTTACAGCAAGTTCAGCACCCAAATTGCTTTTATGATATTTCTAATTACCCTTTGGTCTTCAGTTCTGTACGTTTGACGTGGACATTTCTGTCCGCTGCCATCACCCCACCTGGGAGCAAGGTACATTTGCAGAACTGGAAAATATTTTTCTTCTCTCCAAGATAAAGGATAAAAAAATGTAACCTATTTCACAATAATTATTCTTCTTTCTCTTTTTTTGTCTTTTAAATGCAGATAGGCCTAGGTCCTACTCTGAGAAGACTCAGATTCACCATTATCCTCTTCCTGAACTGTAGGGCTATTCTAAAACTTTATGGTCCTTAATTGAAATTAAAAAAAACCCTCAGATGATGCTCAACTGCACAATAAGGTGAAAGCTTATTAATAGTTACACATTAGCTATTAACCCCAGACATAGCCTGAATCATTTACTGAGGCAACCGGTCTCTTCTGTGAAATTTAGGTAGTGTTTGGGTAAAATATAAGGTGGCCCTGAAAAGGAAGCACCCCTCCTTCCCTCTCCTAGTGGCAGCCACCCAGCTTTCAGACAGATGGGAACTTTTCTGTCCCAGTGAATTCTCTTTTTTTGTGTTTTTCGAGCTGCCACAGCTTCAATGAAAGGAACAAACAGTGCTCCTGCTGTACCTCTAGAACAGCCTGAATCCTGATCGTCACGGCATTCCCTCTAGCACCCAGGTGAGGTGGGCAACAAAGGCAGAGGTCTCCTGGTCTGTATGAATGTCCCAGTCAGCCTTGCACAGCTGATTTTGTCTGGGGAGCCGTGGCATGCTCAGAGCGTGGGAAATCTGCTTGGGGGATGACAAGAGGAACCACGGCTTCCACCTTCCAACCCTCCAGCCTGAGGGCAGAGCACCCCCATCCCAAACTTCTTCCCTAGCCTGGTTTAAAGCAGGTCTTCACCACTCCTTTCAGTGGCCTGCAGGACACTACAGCAGACCCTGTGTTGCTGAACTCAAATCTAAGTGCAGAGCAGAGCTAATGCTACATCACATTACACTCTGTGTGTGTTTGTATGCATGTGTATACATGTGTGTGTACTTTCAGTGTGTATGTACTTACCGTGGCTCACACCACCAGCTTCCTATGTCCCTCCGATGTTCCTGTTGCCCGTCTCGCTTGTCCGTAGCCCGTGGGATGTTGGCTCTCTCCTGCACACCTCAAGAGCTCCCCGGGGGAACCCCAACTCTGCCAGCCTTGAGAAGAGCTACCGCACGGTGGTACTGAAGAAAATGTTGGAAGTCCTGCAATAAATAAATACAATAAGAAAAAGTATAATAAGGATAATATAATATGTATAACAAGAAAAATACATTTTCTCATTCCTCTCTGCAAGCTATTGACTTATTTCCTAAGGAAGTCAATATAATGATGGACCATATAAACCCATTAAATCATTGAAAGGCCACTGAACATCTTACAAATGAAATATAGAGACCTAAATAAATTTGGAGGAGCATTATTTTAACGTCCTTCATAAGTGCGTCAAATACTTCTGTCTTTCTGCCTGTTACATTATCCAGCCATTAAACATGTATTATCTTTTGAAGGAAAAGCAGAGATTAATGACCCGAACCAAAATGATTAATTCACTGTGCAAGATGAGGTAGACTTCTGAAACAAGCCAGCAAACAGAGGGAAGAAGTATTAAAACTAGATAAATAATAGAACAAGAAGGTCAAAGAAGGAGAAATTAATAGGCTGTTATTTTAAATTATTCTAATTGCATTCCCTAGACTTTAAAAAATATTAACCAGCTAGATATATATTTTCTCTGTGTTGACTTCCCTCTACAAGGAAATCTCTCCCCATCGCAGCGTTACGCCGTAGTGAAGAAGACCCATGCGGCAGGAGAAAGAGAGGCTGCGTTTCGGATGAGACCTGAGACCAGCGCCCGTCATTTGCTGAGGCCGTGCTGCCTCTGACGAGGCTCCCAGGGCAGCAGGGCTGGGAGACCAAGGCACCCACCCATTCCCACGGTGGGAAATGAGGTGAAGTGGTTCCAAATAACCACACTTTGCTTTTAGTGTTTAATCATCCTCTTTGTATGCCGCACATGAATTACAGTCACTGAAACTGAAATTTGTTACATAAAGGATATTAATGTGGTTAATAAGACAAGCAATCGCCCACCAGTGGCCCTAGATATAGCCAATAAGTTTTTAATGATTTTTTTTATTGTTGCAATTTGCCAGCGCAGTGATGGAGACAGAACCAGAGAGAGCTGTAACAGCAGGAGATAAGGAGGGGTTACTGACACAGGCACTGCTGCCGACGTCTGATGCTGTCCTATGGACTTGGAGAGGTATCCCAGTTTAGAGCTGCCTTTGGGGCAAAGCAGCGGGAGTCGATGCAGAGAGCAAAGCTAACGGTGATCAGCGCATTCCTGAAAAGCAAAATGGTTGTTGGGGAGGAGAGAGCCGGTGCTCAGCCTGAGCGCCAGCGGAGACTGAACCTGCTGCACAAAGAAACAGAGTAGAAAAAAGCAAATGAAAAGTACATTCTCAAGGCAAGGAGTGCCACGCACATGAATAATGCTAATTCAGGGAACTGCAGCGGCTTGCCTGGTACTGCCTTTGGGATATTTAAAATATATACTGGTTTCGTAAACCCATATTTGTAAGTCAGCCAGGCTGTGACGTTCCGGTCTTCCAGGCAGTGATTACACATGCTGGTTATGACGAAGGGCAAGTATTCATTCCTTGAGAAGAATGCATTTATGGTGTGCTGAGTACCGTCTAGAATCTTCACCCATTCTGCTCTTACCCACCCTCCTTGCTAAGAGCACCCTCAGGTTGTCCAGTGATGGTGCTAAGGCAGGAGATGATGGACGGGCTTTGGGCGAGGAGCGTGGTTGGTCCCAGGGCATCCTGCCCCCGGGCAGCGGCTGAGCCCCTCACTGCACCCAGATTGCTGCCTGCTAGCAGGGCCAGACGTGCTACGCTGAGGAACAAAAGAGATCTCCACACCAAATGCAGCAAAACAGAATATTATACAAAGTGGCAAGGTTGCAAACATGGGATGTGTTGAGATTTTGCAGTTCGTATCAAGAAAAAAGCATGACTGCAATACCAGCGCTCTCCTTTTGTAGGCAAAAAAAGTATTTTACTGCTTACTGGGAATTATGACATTTTCTACTTGGCATGCACCGCCCTGTGTACAGATACTGCATGGTTTTAAAAAAGAGTTGCCGTAAAATATCATTAAATGGTTTAAAACTAGCAACCTCTGAGGCCTCAAGCTGCTGACAATGATGACTCAAGCTCAGGCATACACAATGCAGACGAAAGACATTATTGCAGCAAAGTCCTTCAGAGCTTCTACAAGAAGCTCTCTGATTTCTGCTGGCCAGAACTCTGCGGGTAGAAAAGGAATTAAGTGATTGAGTTTATACCACAAGAAAATGCCACAAGTATTAATTTTGCAGAGCTGCAATGATAGACCAGAAATTATTAGAGCCCACGCTTAATAAATCATTAACAACAGTATCTGCTAGATCAGAGGAGAATACTATCACAATTGAAACAGCATTTCTCTGTGTGGTCCTAACCAGAACACAGAAGTGTTGTGCTGGTTGCACAGGAGGGGACAAAAGCACATGCTGACAGAAGAGAGTGATTGCTTTTAAAATAATTGAGATACTTGACAAAGAGATTAGCTGGGAGCTGAGGCCCAAGGATACAAAATGCTGCAGCTCATCACACAACCTCACGTAGTATTATTAGTAGCAGTGGGAGAAAAGGCACACTTAGCGGACCATGAGACACTATCTAAGGGTCCATACCTGACTTGAGGTAATGAAGAGCAATGGTAAGAGGAAGGAATCCCCTGCTGAGTATTCAGATTTGTGCATCAGATTTGAACGCTTTGTGCATCATGTTGAATGTCTTGTTTCTTGTAGTAAGTAAAATTCTCATCACCAGGTATGAGTCTCTCTTTCCTCTCACTCAGAGATGCTGATGTTTCTCCTCTACTTTCCCACCTGGTCCCTCCACCCTACACCAGTCCACCTTTCCACAGTCTTCCTTATATCCTCTTTAACCCCCTTATTATTCTCTACATTCACCTCTCATTGTCCTCTAGCCGTTTGTTTGCATGACGGAAGTATACATTAGGCCTTTGCATCTTAAAAAAACACACAGTGACTACTGATTTCTTTCACACCAAGCCCAGAAAATAGTTTTGTCCCTTGTAACCTCACAACTGTCTTTAAAAATACACAGTGATAGCCCTTTTGCTGTTGTGCTCTCACTTGTCTCTGCTCTCAGTGGTCCTCACCTTCACCTCTCCCAGTTCTCTGTGTAGGTACCATAGGACTGGCTACTGTAGGACTCTGTTTCCTTCCTGTTCACTTTAATCACTGTGACTTCAAGTTCAAGCGTAAGTTTAACAACAAGTTTCCAACAACTCTTCAGCTCCCAGTCTGTGTACCCCTGTCCCAAATAAATCAGTGAGCATCTCAGATTTTTCTTCTTGGCTGTTGAGCCATCAGCTCAAGTTCAACATAACTGAAAAGCTTTCTACGTTTCCAGGACTACTTTGGTTCTACTCAGGACAAAAATACAATTACTAATGTTGCTAACAGTCAAAGGAATCAGTCATAAAGTATTATTAGGGAATTTTTATGGTACTCGTCAAGGTGAATTTAAGACACATCTGTACTTAAATATAATGAAAGGTTTAATGCACACACATTGGGCAGCGTCCTACTGCAATACGCAGTTCTACATGGACTCTGCCAAGATGCATCACAAGCAGATTGCATATACCCACTTGCACCAGCACCCATCCTGTGAGCATCAGCATGGGGCACCTCAGCCCAGCCCTGGGTTCATCCTCCAGCTCAGCTCTGCTGCCCAAAGGTGGCCCCCGCGCCTCCCTTTCCAGGATGGCTACAAGAGGCTGTTTCTTATCTCATCACCCAGGGAAACCTCACTCCCTTGCAAGGAGTCTTTCTGTCTCCGTCATTCCTGCTTCCAGCCAATTTAACCCTTTCTTGTAGTTGGGCCTACTTGCCCATGGTCTGTGCCAGATCATTCCTCTGTCACAAATCATCACTGCTGAGCAGTTACAATGAGAATTGCCCCTTTGGTATCTGAAGCAAAAAGGATTTAGGAATGTGTTGTGGTTTAGAGATGTTAGTACCTTCTGCAGTTGTAACATATACCCATCCTACTCTATCCTCCAGGAGGAAAGAATTGCACCAGAGGGAAGTTCCCCTGGCTGAGAACCAAAAGCGTATTAAAAGGGGGAAGAGTAGTCCAGGAGTGTCGTGGCCTTAGAAACCTGACAGGTTATAAAGAGCTGTTGATCTCTGGAAAGATCTATGTTTTGTGGGAGACAAAAACCTACACAGCCATTACACTAAAACCTGGGAAATACAATCTTTAGCTTTAAATGGTAGACCAGGGAACATCGGAAGCAAATCTAGAAACAATTTCATAGAGGAGACAGTAGGTCACAGAGAGAGAAATGAAAAATCTGTATTACATGTTTTTTCATAAACAAGTCTGCACCATGACTCTCATCTTTTATCACTTTTATCTTTCTTGAAAACAGGTGTTGCCTTTGAGGAATGTTCCCTCTCCCTCTCCCCCTCCCCTCTCTTTTCATGATTCGTCAAAGGAGCAACAATATTCTTACACTTTTTTTCTTGTGGTGTTAAAAGGAAAGGGGCAAAAAAAACCAGACTTAGCTGCAGCTGATTAAGCAAATCACCTATTTTTCTGTAAACAGTTTAAATCCTGACATACTAGCTTTGCCTAGTATGACACATGGCTGGCTTCTCCACCTGTACCTCCATGCCAGTGCTGCCAATAATCTGTATGACTTCGCTGCTCTACTATGATGAGACCGAAAAATGAGCACATCAGGCCCTTGCCTGCCTTCATTTTTTCTGCAAACTTGATAGTGAAAAAGCAAGGAAGAGATAAACAAGAAGACTACAGGGGAACAGAGATTTGGTCAAGTGAGAGCTCTGAAAGGCAACCTCCAAGAACCCTTCGCTCATTCCCCTCTCCCTTCCCCTATCCCTCCTTTTCATTACTGAAATCTTGGAGAAGGTGGCTTAGCCTGCAAGTATACCAACCCTCAGCCTGTTGCTGATCCATTTTGAGCCTTCTTGGCAAGTAGCACTTGCCTGCCATCCTCCCACAGGCTCCTGCCACCTCCCCAGCCTGGAGGTGTGCTTTGGTCAGGAAATGGTAACGCACCTTGTAACAGCTGGAGGACGACCTACTGGTCTAAGTCACCGACTTAGACCATCCGTCCATCCATCCATCCATCCATCCATCCATCCATCCATCCATCCATCCATCCATCCATCACCACTTAGACTCATCCATCCTTATAATAGGATGCAAGTGGCCCCCTCAGCATTTACACTACTTGGAGGAAACGCAGAGGTTTCTAACTGCAGTGCAGTGTTACGGAACCGGGGAACAAGAGTGCTACGCTTGCAGGAGTGGGGCAAGTACTATGAGCTCCAGAAAAAGACACATCTGACAAGCGAATGCATCTCTTCCCTGTAGTGCCTAAAGCTTACTAAGGAGATACCTATTAGCATAGGCATTGTGTGTTTTTAAGATCCTTCCCTGGGCAGGTTTTTGATAAGTGTAAGCTCCCAGCATAGCTCCCTCTGTGCAGTAAGTGTCTGGGTCAAAATCCCTCCAACCGGCACTAAAATTTCTTCTTTATTAACTTTTCTCTTTCGCTGGTGGCTGGGGAGAAGGTGGATGTTTTCAGCACAGCAGATGACTTCAAACAGCCTGACAAGAATTTATGAATGGGAGATGTGGACATCTTAGAAATGAATAATGACTGAGCATAGCTTGCTAAAAGGAAATAGGAAAAATCTGAGAATCCACTGTCTAAGCTGCAACACTGTGCAATCTTTTTTCCCCATGGTTAATTTTTTGGCTCCAGTAAATCCAATCAGATAGTGATTTATTACAAGCTTCTATTTTGCGTCATATCCTCTTCAATAATAATACTCAAGGATTCATTTTCTTGTTGAGAAATAAAGTCAATATTGCAAATCCCTCCAACTTCCACATAGCAGCTCCTTTGGGACATTGCACAGTCTGACTTGACTTCGTGCTTTACCTGGTGCTCCCCTGCCTCAGGGATGTGTTCTCTTCTTCTTTGGTGTCAGCACCTCCCAGATAGCCAGAGATATGATGTTACTTCTGCCATTATGAAGGTAACCCGCCCTGTTTGTTCCTTAATCATTTTTAGTCTTCTGTTCTGTCAATACCCAGCCTGCGAATGCTGCTCTAAATTGCTTGCAATGATAGTCTAACCATGGCCACTGCCACACCCTCTCTAGTCTGCCATGACAAATCCAATGCATTTTACGTGTAAATGTATCTCAGGATACCAGACATGGGAGAGAAGGACTCTGCGGGAATACAGGAACATCAGCACTAGGTCAGACGAGGGTCCACTCTGATTATACCCTTTGTTCCATGTGAGAGATAAGGACAGAGAATTCTTTCAACTTTGACAGAAGAAAATAGTTAATTTAGCTAAAAACATTTATAGTTATTGGCTACTGTGACTTAAAGTATTCTAAAACAAGGGCTTTAATTTAAGAAATACTCAACTAAAATATAATGAATTTCCAGAGGAAAAGAGTAGGAGAGAGACAGGGATCAATTTATCAATATTTACACGTTTCTGCATGTGTCTCTCAGTACTCAAACAAACATACAGGTGAACCTCTTAAAGAAGATGGTGTTAAACCCAGTGCCAAACTTAGAGTTTTCTGCAGATAATCCCAGATCTGTCCCTCACTCTCTTCCCAGTGGTGGCAGACACATCTTCATACATTCTGATGGCATGAAAAGACTTTTAGATTCCAGGTTCCTTTGCTCTGAGATTTAAGAGGGAAGTTAAATGACATACTAGCTGATAATATTTCGATAATAAAATTCTCTCTACCCAACTATTAATTTCTTTATGAATTCAGCCAGCAATGCAATGTGTTTTATACCATATAAAAATACAATTTTGAACCGCCACTGCCTATTCTAAGAACTTGATTCTTTCAAACTTCATTATTCTTCTAACCAAAGACGCATTTTTCTCCTTCTCTCACTATCATGAAGTTAGGGCTGATGGTTGTTTAATTCTTTTTGTAGCACACCTAGATTCAGACACCATTAAAGAGCAAGGTGCTACCCCGGATAAATCTGGGCTGCAAACCTGAAAAGCTGAAGACTGGCAGTGTTGGTTGAGTGGTGTGGTTCCCGCAGAGGCTGCGGTAAGGACTCCTTGAGTTCTAGGATTTAGAGAAATTTCGCCTGAAGTATTTCACTTTTAGTTAGTGGAGAATTCAGCTCTCTGACAGACTGAGTATTTCTATATTCCTCGAGTGTACAAGTTTTGCTGCTAATCTGCAAATGATCTGCTTTCATTCCGCCGCATGCCTCTCCGCTTCCGCGAACATCATCATTCAATCACCCTTGTTTCAGAATCTCCTTCTGCTATTTTTGTATTTAATGGGGCACATCTCAATCCAGAGAAGTTACTGTGATCTCAGAAGGCCTGGAGGTGCTGGTGGAGCTGAGATAAGTCTGTAAAACTGCATAAAGCTTGAGCCGTGCCAGGAGACGAGGGAGGTGCTGGGTCCCGGCTGGGAGAAGCTCTCCCTGGAGCTCCAACCGGAGCCAGCGGTGCCAGCACGTCCATCTTTGATCCCTGTGTTAGAGACATGGCGGGTCCTGGGGATGTGTTTTAGCATCACATTTTCAACTCTCATTTAGGATTCGAAGAAAGTTTTTAGGTCTTGAATTGCCAAACAATAATGGAAAACATGATTTTTAAAGGCTTAGAAATCAGAGAAGAAAAAGGAAAAGAGATGTATTTTACTGGGGGAGAAGTAATGGAAAGATTTCATTATTTGAATGGAGGGATCATGAATGCAAATTAAGGACAATTGCTGAATAAGGGTTGATAGTAGTATATTTATCTGTTATATCAGTAACAATAAATATCCTTTTTTTCTCTGTTCTAACAAGCAGTCTGGTGCTTTAGACAGGCTTCTGGAGGGCTGGAGGGCCTTCCTTTGTAAGTTCATGCCTCTAGTGCTGTGAAAAGCTTGGCTATCACAGACCTGGTCTGGTCCACTCACCACCAAGTGCAACCATACAAAGATGTCATCTGGAGATGGAAAGCAGAGTTGTCCCTCAGCCTGGGCACACGAGAGCAAATCAGCCAGAAAAAAATGCCATGCTGGTCTACTGCCTTGCCCACGTACAGACAGAGCTAGGCTTTCTGCACATGATACTGCCCAAATGTGTGTTGGACGTTATTCTTTTAATGCTGATGAAACCAGCAGCAGATACAGAAAATGCAATGCCCCATGCTGGAGCTATTGCATCCAGGGTGCAATTGCTGAACTGGTCCATGATACCAGGACCATCTACCTTGGAGCTACTGTCCTTCCCCAGGAGGCTGTTACCAGCACTGTCTGTTTAACTTTGGAACATAGGAGTCTACAGAATAAAAAAAAAACAAGCCCCAGATAAAGAAATAGCAAACTGAACATTTGGACAGGACAGTTCAGTACCAGTGGGGGAATCTAGTTGATTCAGAAGTCTCAGGATCTTTTCTAGCCAAATATCCCCCATTACAACAGATAACTTCCCTTGAGATGAGTATCTGCTAAAGACAACAGGAAAAGAGTCTGTGATGTCCCCTTTTTAAGAAGAGGGTTACACAATAAGGAGGAGAAAGTGCATAGTAGTGACAATGGCTCTGGGGACTGTCAGACATCCTGAAGGACTGCCTTGATGAACTGGATGGCTTCTGCAGCAGTTTATCTCCTCAAAGCTGTTATTTTTAAGACTTCTTTCAGCTTGTGACAAGATCTTGACCTCGAAGGAGCTGACTGATAAAGATGTGGATTTAGCGATTGCACCGTGGCTCCAGACTTCACAGTATCTGCTTGATCACTCACATGGAAGAGTACTCTCCAGTAAACAGAGATATGACCAGGCTTAAGCAGATCAGCGGTACAGCTGATCAAAACAGAAGGAAAATAATTTTGGAAGTTATCAACAATTTTTGGCATGGCAGGGTGTTTCCTTGCTGATCAGTGCAGGCACATGGTGACAATCCTCCAATGTCCATTCTGCAGACTAATGTGGTGACAGAACCTTAAAAAGTGCCTAAATCTCCATCTACCTTGCAGAAATACATCTTGCCATGATAAAACATTCCTCCAGTCTCTGTGCCAGTCATCTGCAAAGCTGTTTTGACGAGGATAAGGCACAGGAAGCAGATACTCATGGCTCACCCGTGAAACGCAGCCTTCATCCAATCAGCAGTTTGCATGCAGCACCCCCATGGCAATAAATGCCACAAGTTTCTTCTCACCTTGGGTTCCTGCACTAGGAACTGAGGGATCTATACACCCAGGAACAAAGGCCATATAGTCTCATGAAGTTCAACAAGGCCAAGTGCAAGGTCCTGCACCTGGGTCAGGGCAAGCCCTGGTATCAGCACAGGCTGGGTGTGAAGGGATGGAGAGCAGGGGAGGGATTTGGGGGTGCTGGTGGATGAAAAGCTGGACAGGAGCCGGCAATGTGCGCTCGCAGCCCAGGAGCCAACCGTGTCCTGGGCTGCACCCAAAGCCGCATGGCCAGCAGGGTAAGGGAGGGGGTTCTGTCCCTCTGCTCCTCTCTGGGGAGACCCCCCTGCAGGGCTGCGTCCAGCTCTGGAGCCCTCAGCACAGGAGAGACACAGACCTGTTGCAGCGGGGCCAAAGGAGGGTCACAAAAGTAACCAAACCACAGGACTGGAACACCTCTCCTATGAAGAAAGGCTGAGAAAGTTGGGGTTGTTCAGTCTGGAGACTGAAAGGAGACCTTATTGTAGTCTTTCAATATATATGGGGCTTATAAGATGGAGAAAGACTTTTACCAAGACCTGTAGGACAATGGTTAATGGTTTTGAACCAAAAGAGGGTAGATTTAGATTGCATATAAGGAAGATGAGGATGGTGAGATCCTTGGAACAGGTTGCTCAGAGAAGTGGATGCCCCATCATTGGAAGTGTTCAAAGGTTGGACTGAGCTTTGAGCAACCTGATTGAGTGAAATATGTCCCTGCCCATGACAGTGGGGTTGGAAATAGATGGTCTTTAAGGTCCCTCCAAGCTCAAACCATTCTGTGATTCTATGATTCTATGGTAAAAGTCAAATAGCATTTGACAACAAATTAAGCGTACCAGTTTTTATATGAATTCTTCCCAGCCATTTCAGGTCTGTCACACCAGATCATGCATAAAGCCATTAGTTCATTTATACTCTGAATCATTACTACCAACTGTGCTAACTAACATAAAAAAGACTAATGGATTCCTTGAGGGAAAATTTATATGCAGGGTCAACTATTTTTTCTTTTTTAAAAGAGGCAGGCAATTATCACTACTTTTATTTAATGATGCCTTCTTTGAATATATGTCATGTTTCTTGGAATAAAAGGCTACAAATTTGAGCATTCACTTGAAATAGAATTATTGATTCATCCAGCATCAAATCTACTGTCTCATAATTACAGACAATGAAAAGCTCCTCTCTCCCTCCTAAGTGTCAAGCTGCTAATGTCAATCAAAAATGCTGAAGAGCATTATAAAGATTGAGCAACGCAAGATGAATGTTGAGACTTACTGTTCAGCCCAATCATATGAGATGCTGAATGTCATCTGGGCACATAGCAAAATGTCAGTGTTATTTTCTTGTAATTTGTAATGGAAAATAGCAAAATTGTTGTAAGTAAGATTAGTGTATATTTTGAGTGCAATTACAGTATGGACTATGTATCTTGAGCTATTATTATAGTTATGGCCGAGAGAAGATTTCTTGTAAAATACTTCTGCCAGAGAAGGACATATGATAGGTTTTTTTAAGCAAAAAATATGTACAATTTTGATTTTATTTAAAATGTTCTGTTTCGCACTGAAACACAAATAAGAGCTTTTTGAGTTTTGATTTAAAAATATTAAATTTTCCTTTCTGTCAGCCAGGAAGTTTTTATGAAGTTCTAGGAGAGGCCACGCTTCCACTTCATTCTGAAGCCTTAGTGACAGTATGCAGCAGTCATTGTGGATTCTTCACTCTTATTGACTTACCTCTCACAAGCACTATCCAGCACAAATAACTATGACTCAAAACACCTACATAAGCAATGCAAAACCTTCATGAGGTTTAGGTTTAAATTTGCAAGATCTATGTTTGTCTTGCAGTACTCAAAGGAAAGGTATTAACGCTAAGGTATTAAAAGCCGTGTGTTGGGCACCTGGGGAGCTGCCGTGCCTGTTGGACCTGTGTGCCCTCTCCGCCGTCTGGTCCGTGGAAAGTGCAGAAACTTGGCGTCTCTGAAAACAGCCTGCACAGTTTTAAGAGGTTAAGCCTTGCATTTCACCCACAAAATATTGGCAGACCATGCAAAAAGACACAGGATCTCAAAGGAAATAGTTTTTTCTTGAGCAACTACTTATTACAGACGCCCAAACCTCTTATTCTGGTCTTGTATTACTGAAGTCCAGCCACAGCTAATGTTGCACTGTATGAGATATTATCAAAGTGCTTTGTATCAGCTCAAGTGCTCACGGTTCCAAAAGACAAGTCAGAGTGTGTACCTCTGGCACTGGGGCTCCACGGCACGACTGCTTCTGTAGCCAGGATGGTGAGGGATCTCCAGCTGAGGCAGATCCCAGGGAGCACAAAGCCCTTGCCTAAAGCAAAAGAATATTTTTTTTTCATCCGTTAACTCTCTGTATGCACATATTTTTCAACATACAGGCACAATAATGCATTGAGCACCACCTTGCTCCCTGGCTACACAGAGTCCAAGCATCAAAATATATATTCCGCAAAAGGAAGGTCGTATCTGGAGAATAAGGTGATGGTGGTGTGTTGGGAGGGAATAGCCATTTGTAGGTGCTTCTGTGAATTAAAAATGTTTAAGATTCAGGAACTTGTCACTCAAGAAAAGAAGAGAGGTTCATCTGGACTGCAATGACCCGGGAAGGAAAAGCTGGAGGGTGGCAGGACCTGTCTGTCTTCTGCTGAGATTTTAAGGCTGGCTGTTAACTCACATCACTCCTCTGCCATGGTGCAGCAGCCACACGGGATGGCCACTGGGAGCTGTACAACCTTGTTAGACTCCCAGTAAAAACTGGAGCACAACCTCCCCACTTCCCGTCAGCACTTCCCACCCCCTGGGTCAGTGCAGTGGGTGGCTGCAACGAGGACCCACAATCACCATAAGGATGAAAACTTTCCCCTTTCTTCGTGGCCTGAAGGTTGCTCTTACCTGCTCATCTGCCCTTATTGAAGAGATCAGACTGGGTTGGTTTACTCCAGCTCTCCCCTGTGGGTCTTGCAATGAGTTATAAATACAGCATCTGAAAGCAGTCTTCTGTAAAACTATGTACAGCCACACCTTAACAAACAACAATAAAACAACCTAAACACATGACGCTTGGTTTTATAACAGTCTGCGTGCCTTGCTATCTTCCCTAACAGCTTGAGCAGCTCTAACTTGTACCCAGCCATACATCTTTTATTTTAAATATCGGTCCTTCCACTGTCTTCCAGAGGACTCTGTTCCAACCCAGCAACTGGTCTCAGTACCCAACAGCTCGATCTATTTCCAGAGGTGGACTTCAGCGTTTGGAGAGGAGGCTCCAGCCCATTCCTCCCAGGGTGTATATCCTGACAAGCCTACTATGGAATGAATGCGATATGAATTCACAGTAAACTCCAAAATAACCACCATCTTTCACAGAACTATTTTGAGCAGTTTCATATTTTTTTGTGTGATGAATTACTTGTTTCCCGCCTTCTCCCATAAAATCATCTCATATTGACTTTAAAGTAAGCTGCCCAAGTCAATGGAAATGTACTGCATTATTTGATCCTACAGTAGGTGAGTTCCTGTGTTTTGAGATCAGTTAATCATACACTTCCCTGTCCTTTGCAATTCACCCTCTTACATCTTGCAGCAGCTGTGTCCAGCAACTAAGTCTTTTGCTGCAGACTGAAATTTTTGTTATTGCAGATATTGCTGAATTACGTGATGCTCTGGGATAATTTTGCTGTTGCCAGCTTTCTCAAAAGTCCAGTGCTTCTTGGTATGCTCTGTCACATTATGATAGCCATGTTTTATGATGAGTAGATGGGTTATTTCTAACATATGGCTATCCATTTGTTTTCTATCAGTTGGAAAGAAATGAGGCAAACCTACTTACATGCTGGTCCCCAGGCAGAGTCTAGAAAGATTTTAAATTATGTGGGCTGATATAAATGCTAACTTTTAAGCACAAGAGGTTGAAAGTATGAAATTAAATGAAGGCAGGAGAAATAACAGCCAATCTGAAAGATTTTAGTAGGGAAACATTTTCACCTCTAGTCCTGCAGTTTGTCCCCAGCCTCCAAAACAAAATGAAGTGTAGAAGAAAGTAAATTGCTGTAAGAAGGAGTAAGTAAGTGCATTGTGGATGGGATTTTCAGAACAGCAGTAAATGCTTGTTCTTGCTGCAGTCCTGGAATACAAATTAAAATTCCTGTAGCCATAAAATTCATTGTCAGCTGTAAGCAACTTACTTCTTCCGCATCTCCCTACAAAGAGGTCATAGACATAATAGCTGTGCTCTGTTCAGAGCTGGACTTTAGTAAAGCCTTTGACAG